>NC_079196.1:12626872-12733863 GCF_029499605.1 Hyla sarda | reverse complement strand
CAGATCCCCTATACAGACCCCCCAGTCATACAGATCCCCCTATACAGACCCCACCAGTCATACAGATCCCCTATACAGACCCCCCAGTCATACAGATCCCCTATACAGACCCCCCAGTCATACAGATCCCCTATACAGACCCCCCCAGTCATACAGATCCCCCCTATACAGACCACCCCAGTCATACAGATCCCCCTATACAGACCCCCCCCAAGTCATACAGATCCCCCTATACAGACCCCCCCCCCCAGTCATACAGATCCCCTATACAGACCCCCCCCCCAGTCATACAGATCCCACCTATACAGACCCCCCCAGTCATACAGATCCCCTATACAGACCCCCCCAATCATACAGATCCCCTATACAAACCCCCCAATCATACAGATCCCCTATACAGACCCCCCCCACCAGTCATACAGATCCCATATACAGACCCCCCCCAGTCATACAGATCCCCTATACAGACCCCCACCAGTCATACAGATCCCCTATACAGACCCCCCAGTCATACAGATCCCCTATACAGACCCCCCCAATCATACAGATCCCCTATACAGACCCCCAATCATACAGATCCCCTGATACAGACCCCCAGTCATACAGATCCCCTATACAGACCCCCCAGTCATACAGATCCCCTATACAGACCCCCCAAGTCATACAGATCCCCTATACAGACCCCCCCAGTCATACAGATCCCCTATACAGACCCCCCAATCATACAGATCCCTATACAGACCCCCCAGTCATACAGATCCCCTATACAGACCCCCCAGTCATACAGATCCCTATACAGACCCCCCAATCATACAGATCCCCTATACAGACCCCCCCAATCATACAGATCCCCTATACAGACCCCCACCAGTCATACAGATCCCATATACAGACCCCCCCAGTCATACAGATCCCCTATACAGACCCCCACCAGTCATACAGATCCCCTATACAGACCCCCCAGTCATACAGATCCCCTATACAGACCCCCCCAGTCATACAGATCCCCTATACAGACCCCCCAGTCATACAGATCCCCTATACAGACCCCCCAGTCATACAGATCCCCTATACAGACCCCCCAGTCATACAGATCCCCTATACAGACCCCCAATCATACAGATCCCCTATACAGACCCCCCCCAGTCATACAGATCCCCTATACAGACCCCACCAGTCATACAGATCCCCTATACAGACCCCCCCAGTCATACAGATCCCCTATACAGACCCCCCCAGTCATACAGATCCCCTATACAGACCCCCAGTCATACAGATCCCCTATACAGACCCCCCAGTCATACAGATCCCCTATACAGACCCCCCCAGTCATACAGATCCCCTATACAGACCCCCCCAGTCATACAAGATCCCCTATACAGAACCCCCCAGTCATACAGATCCCCTATACAGACCCCCACCAGTCATACAGATCCCCTATACAGACCCCACCAGTCATACAGATCCCCTATACAGACCCCCCCACCCAGTCATACAGATCCCCTATACAGATCCCCCCAGTCATACAGATCCCCTATACAGACCCCCCCAGTCATACAGATCCCCTATACAGACCCCCACCAGTCATACAGATCCCCTATACAGACCCCCACCAGTCATACAGATCCCCTATACAGACCCCCCAGTCATACAGATCCCCTATACAGACCCCCCAGTCATACAGATCCCCTATACAGACCCCCCAGTCATACAGATCCCTATACAGACCCCCCACCCAGTCATACAGATCCCCTATACAGACCCCCCAGTCATACAGATCCCCTATACAGACCCCCACCAGTCATACAGATCCCCTATACAGACCCCCCCAGTCATACAGATCCCCTATACAGACCCCCCAGTCATACAGATCCCCTATACAGACCCCCACCAGTCATACAGATCCCCTATACAGACCCCCAGTCATACAGATCCCCTATACAGACCCCCACCAGTCATACAGATCCCCTATACAGACCCCCACCAGTCATACAGATCCCCTATACAGACCCCCCCAGTCATACAGATCCCCTATACAGACCCCCCCAGTCATACAGATCCCCTATACAGACCCCCCAGTCATACAGATCCCCTATACAGACCCCCCCAGTCATACAGATCCCCTATACAGACCCCCAACCAGTCATACAGATCCCCTATACAGACCCCCACCAGTCATACAGATCCCCTATACAGACCCCCCAGTCATACAGATCCCCTATACAGACCCCCCAGTCATACAGATCCCCTATACAGACCCCCCACCAGTCATACAGATCCCCTATACAGACCCCCCAGTCATACAGATCCCACCTATACAGACCCCCCACCAGTCATACAGATCCCCTATACAGACCCCCCCAGTCATACAGATCCCCTATACAGACCCCCCCAGTCATACATATCCCCTATACAGACCCCACCAGTCATACAGATCCCTATACAGACCCCCCAGTCATACAGATCCCCTATACAGACCCCCACCAGTCATACAGATCCCCTATACAGACCCCCACCAGTCATACAGATCCCCTATACAGACCCCACCAGTCATACAGATCCCCTATACAGACCCCCACCAGTCATACAGATCCCCTATACAGACCCCCCACCAGTCATACAGATCCCCTATACAGACCCCCCCAGTCATACAGATCCCCTATACAGACCCCCCACCAGTCATACAGATCCCCTATACAGACCCCCCACCAGTCATACAGATCCCCTATACAGACCCCCCCCAGTCATACAGATCCCCTATACAGACCCCCCACCAGTCATACAGATCCCCTATACAGACCCCCCAGTCATACAGATCCCCTATACAGACCCCCCCAGTCATACAGATCCCCTATACAGACCCCCCAGTGATACAGATCCCCTATACAGACCCCCCCCCCAGTCATACAGATCCCCTATACAGACCCCCACCAGTCATACAGATCCCCTATACAGACCCCCACCAGTCATACAGATCCCCTATACAGACCCCCCAGTCATACAGATCCCCTATACAGACCCCCCCAGTCATACAGATCCCCTATACAGACCCCCCCAGTCATACAGATCCCCTATACAGACCCCCACCAGTCATACAGATCCCCTATACAGACCCCCACCAGTCATACAGATCCCCTATACAGACCCCCCAGTCATACAGATCCCCTATACAGACCCCCCAGTCATACAGATCCCCTATACAGACCCACCAGTCATACAGATCCCCTATACAGACCCCCCCCCAGTCATACAGATCCCCTATACAGATCCCACCATCAGTCATACAGATCCCCTATACAGGCCCCAACCAGTCATACAGATCCCCTTACAGACCCCCAGTCATACAGATCCCCTATACAGACCCCCCCAGTCATACAGATCCCCTATACAGACCCCCCAGTCATACAGATCCCCTATACAGACCCCCCCAGTCATACAGATCCCCCTATACAGACCCCCCCAGTCATACAGATCCCCTATACAGACCCACCAGTCATACAGATCCCCTATACAGACCCCCCCCAGTCATACAGATCCCCTATACAGATCCCCATCAGTCATACAGATCCCCTATACAGGCCCCAACCAGTCATACAGATCCCCTATACAGACCCCCAGTCATACAGATCCCCTATACAGACCCCCACCAGTCATACAGATCCCCTATACAGACCCCCCAGTCATACAGATCCCCTATACAGACCCCCCACCAGTCATACAGATCCCCTATACAGACCCACTACCAGCCAGAGATCCCCTATACAGAGAGCCATACTGACCACCCCCCCCCCCCCATACTGACCTAAGTATCCCCAAAGTATCCCAGATCTTGTTGCAGGGTGCTCCTTGCAGTTCCCCGTCCTTTTGCAGTGTGCCCCTCGCAGTTCCCCGTCCTGTTGCAGGGTGCCCCTCGCAGTACCCCGTCCTGTTGCAGGGTGCCCCCTCGCAGTACCCCGTCCTGTTGCAGAGTGCCCCCCGCAGTTCCCCGTCCTGTTGCAGGGTGCCCCTCCGCAGTTCCCCGTCCTGTTGCAGGGTGCCCCTCGCAGTTCCCCGTCCTGTTGCAGGGGTGCCCCTCGCAGTTCCCCGTCCTGTTGCAGGGTGCCCCTCGCAGTTCCCCGTCCTGTTGCAGGGTGCCCCTCGCAGTTCCCCGTCCTGTTGGAGGGTGCCCCTCGCAGTTCCCCGTCCTGTTGGAGGGTGCCCCTCGCAGTTCCCCGTCCTGTTGGAGGGTGCCCCTCGCAGTTCCCCGTCCTGTTGCAGGGTGCCCCTCGCAGTACCCCCGTCCTGTTGGAGGGTGCCCCTCGCAGTTCCCCTCGCAGTGCCACCCACCTCTCGCTGGGTGCCCCTTGCAGTTCTCCTTCGTCGCTGGGTGTCCTGCGCAGTCTCCCCCCCCCCCCCCCCCTTGTTGCCAGTTGCCCCTTGCAGTGCCTCCCCCCATTGCTGAATGCCCCAGGAAATGACACCCTCTTTGTTGCTGAGTGGCCCTTGCAGTGATTTTTTGGGATTTATCCGGCTCCCAGTTGACTGTCAGTCTCTATTTACAGGTCGTCTATAAGGTTCACCAGAAGTCACATCATGTGTTCAAGAGACAAGCGGACGAGCAGCTGCGGATGAAGATTGTGTATGACGGCAGCATCGACGCGTGAGTGGTCACCAGGAGCTGAGTGCAGGCGGCCCCCCCTCCATATATCACCCCCTCTGTATGAGGAGCCGCACTGATAGCAGTGTAGGGTCTGGGTATAAAGGGGATCTCTGACATGTTCACTATTTCTCCAGTGTAAATTGCTGCTGTACAAACCAAAGCAGATCTGACATGTGACATCACAGCGAACGTCTCTGCCCATTATATGTTACACATCTGAGTGTGAGTGTCTGTGCTCATCCTATAGCTGATACATTAGAGTGTGAGTGTCTGTGCTCATCCTATAGCTGATACATTAGAGTGTGAGTGTCTGTGCTCATCCTATAGCTGATACATTAGAGTGTGAGTGTCTGTGGTCATCCTATAGCTGATACATTAGAGTGTGAGTGTCTGTGCTCATCCTATAGCTGATACATTAGACTGTGAGTGTCTGTGCTCATCCTATAGCTGATACATTAGAGTGTGAGTGTCTGTGGTCATCCTATAGCTGATACATTAGACTGTGAGTGTCTGTGCTCATCCTATAGCTGATACATTAGACTGTGAGTGTCTGTGCTCATCCTATAGCTGATTCATTAGAGTGTGAGTGTCTGTGGTCATCCTATAGCTGATACATTAGACTGTGAGTGTCTGTGCTCATCCTATAGCTGATACATTAGACTGTGAGTGTCTGTGCTCATCCTATAGCTGATACATTAGACTGTGAGTGTCTGTGGTCATCCTATAGCTGATACATTAGAGTGTGAGTGTCTGTGCTCATCCTATAGCTGATACATTAGAGTGTGAGTGTCTGTGCTCATCCTATAGCTGATACATTAGAGTGTGAGTGTCTGTGCTCATCCTATAGCTGATACATTAGAGTGTGAGTGTCTGTGCTCATCCTATAGCTGATACATTAGTGTGAGTGTCTGTGGTCATCCTATAGCTGATACATTAGAGTGTGAGTGTCTGTGCTCATCCTATAGCTGATACATTAGAGTGTGAGTGTCTGTGGTCATCCTATAGCTGATACATTAGAGTGTGAGTGTCTGTGCTCATCCTATAGCTGATACATTAGAGTGTGAGTGTCTGTGGTCATCCTACAGCTGATACATTAGAGTGTGAGTGTCTGTGGTCATCCTATAGCTGATACATTAGAGTGTGAGTGTCTGTGGTCATCCTATAGCTGATACATTAGAGTGTGAGTGTCTGTGCTCATCCTATAGCTGATACATTAGAGTGTGAGTGTCTGTGGTCATCCTATAGCTGATACATTAGACTGTGAGTGTCTGTGGTCATCCTATAGCTGATACATTAGAGTGTGAGTGTCTGTGGTCATCCTATAGCTGATACATTAGAGTTTGAGTGTCTGTGCTCATCCTATAGCTGATACATTGGAGTGTGAGTGTCTGTGGTCATCCTATAGCTGATACATTAGAGTGTGAGTGTCTGTGCTCATCCTATAGCTGATACATTAGACTGTGAGTGTCTGTGGTCATCCTACAGCTGATACATTAGAGTGTGAGTGTCTGTGGTCATCCTATAGCTGATACATTGGAGTGTGAGTGTCTGTGCTCATCCTATAGCTGATACCTTAGAGTGTGAGTGTCTGTGCTCATCCTATAGCTGATACATTAGACTGTGAGTGTCTGTGGTCATCCTATAGCTGATACATTAGACTGTGAGTGTCTGTGCTCATCCTATAGCTGATACATTAGACTGTGAGTGTCTGTGGTCATCCTATAGCTGATACATTAGACTGTGAGTGTCTGTGGTCATCCTATAGCTGATACATTAGAGTGTGAGTGTCTGTGGTCATCCTATAGCTGATACATTAGAGTGTGAGTGTCTGTGCTCATCCTATAGCTGATACATTAGACTGTGAGTGTCTGTGGTCATCCTATAGCTGATACATTAGACTGTGAGTGTCTGTGGTCATCCTATAGCTGATACATTAGAGTGTGAGTGTCTGTGCTCATCCTATAGCTGATACATTAGAGTGTGAGTGTCTGTGCTCATCCTATAGCTGATACATTAGAGTGTGAGTGTCTGTGGTCATCCTATAGCTGATACATTAGACTGTGAGTGTCTGTGCTCATCCTATAGCTGATTCATTAGACTGTGAGTGTCTGTGCTCATCCTATAGCTGATACATTGGAGTGTGAGTGTCTGTGCTCATCCTATAGCTGATACATTAGAGTGTGAGTGTCTGTGCTCATCCTATAGCTGATACATTAGACTGTGAGTGTCTGTGGTCATCCTATAGCTGATACATTAGAGTGTGAGTGTCTGTGGTCATCCTATAGCTGATACATTAGAGTGTGAGTGTCTGTGGTCATCCTATAGCTGATACATTAGAGTGTGAGTGTCCGTGGTCATCCTATAGCTGATACATTAGAGTGTGAGTGTCTGTGCTCATCCTACAGCTGATACATTAGAGTGTGAGTGTCTGTGCTCATCCTATAGCTGATACATTAGACTGAGTGTCTGTGCTCATCCTATAGCTGATACATTGGAGTGTGAGTGTCTGTGCTCATCCTATAGCTGATACATTAGACTGTGAGTGTCTGTGCTCATCCTATAACTGATACATTAGAGTGTGAGTGTCTGTGCTCATCCTATAGCTGATACATTAGACTGTGAGTGTCTGTGGTCATCCTATAGCTGATACATTAGACTGTGAGTGTCTGTGGTCATCCTATAGCTGATACATTAGAGTGTGAGTGTCTGTGCTCATCCTATAGCTGATACATTAGAGTGTGAGTGTCTGTGCTCATCCTATAGCTGATACATTGGAGTGTGAGTGTCTGTGCTCATCCTATAGCTGATACATTGGAGTGTGAGTGTCTGTGCTCATCCTATAGCTGATACATTAGACTGTGAGTGTCTGTGCTCATCCTATAGCTGATAAATTAGACTGTGAGTGTCTGTGGTCATCCTATAGCTGATACATTAGAGTGTGAGTGTCTGTGCTCATCCTATAGCTGATACATTAGAGTGTGAGTGTCTGTGCTCATCCTATAGCTGATACATTAGAGTGTGAGTGTCTGTGCTCATCCTATAGCTGATACATTAGAGTGTGAGTGTCTGTGGTCATCCTATAGCTGATACATTAGAGTGTGAGTGTCTGTGCTCATCCTATAGCTGATACATTAGACTGTGAGTGTCTGTGCTCATCCTATAGCTGATACATTAGACTGTGAGTGTCTGTGCTCATCCTATAGCTGATACATTAGACTGTGAGTGTCTGTGCTCATCCTATAGCTGATACATTAGAGTGTGAGTGTCTGTGGTCATCCTATAGCTGATACATTAGAGTGTGAGTGTCTGTGGTCATCCTATAGCTGATACATTAGAGTGTGAGTGTCTGTGCTCATCCTATAGCTGATACATTAGACTGTGAGTGTCTGTGGTCATCCTATAGCTGATACATTAGAGTGTGAGTGTCTGTGGTCATCCTATAGCTGATACATTAGACTGTGAGTGTCTGTGGTCATCCTATAGCTGATACATTAGACTGTGAGTGTCTGTGCTCATCCTATAGCTGATACATTAGAGTGTGAGTGTCTGTGCTCATCCTATAGCTAATACATTAGAGTGTGAGTGTCTGTGCTCATCCTATAGCTGATACATTAGACTGTGAGTGTCTGTGCTCATCCTATAGCTGAGTTATTAGACTGTGAGTGTCTGTGCTCATCCTATAGCTGATACATTAGACTGTGAGTGTCTGTGGTCATCCTATAGCTGATACATTAGACTGTGAGTGTCTGTGGTCATCCTATAGCTGATACATTAGGCTGTGAGTGTCTGTGCTCATCCTATAGCTGATACATTAGACTGTGAGTGTCTGTGCTCATCCTATAGCTGATACATTAGACTGTGAGTGTCTGTGCTCATCCTATAGCTGATACATTAGACTGTGAGTGTCTGTGCTCATCCTATAGCTGATACATTAGACTGTGAGTGTCTGTGCTCATCCTATAGCTGATACATTAGACTGTGAGTGTCTGTGCTCATCCTATAGCTGATACATTAGAGTGTGAGTGTCTGTGCTCATCCTACAGCTGATACATTAGAGTGTGAGTGTCTGTGCTCATCCTATAGCTGATACATTAGAGTGTGAGTGTCTGTGGTCATCCTATAGCTGATACATTAGGCTGTGAGTGTCTGTGGTCATCCTATAGCTGATACATTAGAGTGTGAGTGTCTGTGCTCATCCTATAGCTGATACATTAGAGTGTGAGTGTCTGTGGTCATCCTATAGCTGATACATTAGACTGTGAGTGTCTGTGCTCATCCTATAGCTGATACATTAGAGTGTGAGTGTCTGTGCTCATCCTATAGCTGATACATTAGTGTGAGTGTCTGTGGTCATCCTATAGCTGATACATTAGACTGTGAGTGTCTGTGCTCATCCTATAGCTGATACATTAGAGTGTGAGTGTCTGTGCTCATCCTATAGCTGATACATTAGAGTGTGAGTGTCTGTGGTCATCCTATAGCTGATACATTAGACTGTGAGTGTCTGTGCTCATCCTATAGCTGATACATTAGAGTGTGAGTGTCTGTGCTCATCCTATAGCTGATACATTAGTGTGAGTGTCTGTGGTCATCCTATAGCTGATACATTAGACTGTGAGTGTCTGTGCTCATCCTATAGCTGATACATTAGACTGTGAGTGTCTGTGCTCATCCTACAGCTGATACATTAGACTGTGAGTGTCTGTGCTCATCCTATAGCTGATACATTAGACTGTGAGTGTCTGTGCTCATCCTATAGCTGATACATTAGACTGTGAGTGTCTGTGCTCATCCTATAGCTGATACATTAGAGTGTGAGTGTCTGTGCTCATCCTATAGCTGATACATTGGAGTGTGAGTGTCTGTGGTCATCCTATAGCTGATACATTAGACTGTGAGTGTCTGTGCTCATCCTATAGCTGATACATTAGACTGTGAGTGTCTGTGCTCATCCTATAGCTGATACATTGGAGTGTGAGTGTCTGTGCTCATCCTATAGCTGATACATTAGAGTGTGAGTGTCTGTGCTCATCCTATAGCTGATACATTAGACTGTGAGTGTCTGTGGTCATCCTATAGCTGATACATTAGAGTGTGAGTGTCTGTGGTCATCCTATAGCTGATACATTAGAGTGTGAGTGTCTGTGCTCATCCTATAGCTGATACATTAGACTGTGAGTGTCTGTGGTCATCCTATAGCTGATACATTAGAGTGTGAGTGTCTGTGCTCATCCTATAGCTGATACATTAGAGTGTGAGTGTCTGTGGTCATCCTATAGCTGATACATTAGAGTGTGAGTGTCTGTGCTCATCCTATAGCTGATACATTAGACTGTGAGTGTCTGTGGTCATCCTATAGCTGATACATTAGAGTGTGAGTGTCTGTGCTCATCCTATAGCTGATACATTAGAGTGTGAGTGTCTGTGGTCATCCTATAGCTGATACATTAGAGTGTGAGTGTCTGTGGTCATCCTAT
Organism: Hyla sarda; assembly: GCF_029499605.1. Taxonomy (NCBI): domain Eukaryota; kingdom Metazoa; phylum Chordata; class Amphibia; order Anura; family Hylidae; genus Hyla; species Hyla sarda. The sequence continues at coordinate 12,723,747 of NC_079196.1, read as the reverse complement.
AGCTGATACATTAGAGTGTGAGTGTCTGTGGTCATCCTATAGCTGATACATTAGAGTGTGAGTGTCTGTGCTCATCCTATAGCTGATACATTAGGCTGTGAGTGTCTGTGCTCATCCTATAGCTGATACATTGGAGTGTGAGTGTCTGTGCTCATCCTATAGCTGATACATTGGAGTGTGAGTGTCTGTGCTCATCCTATAGCTGATACATTAGAGTGTGAGTGTCTGTGCTCATCCTATAGCTGATACATTAGACTGTGAGTGTCTGTGCTCATCCTATAGCTGATACATTAGACTGTGAGTGTCTGTGCTCATCCTATAGCTGATACATTAGACTGTGAGTGTCTGTGCTCATCCTATAGCTGATACATTAGACTGTGAGTGTCTGTGCTCATCCTATAGCTGATACATTAGAGTGTGAGTGTCTGTGGTCATCCTATAGCTGATACATTAGACTGTGAGTGTCTGTGGTCATCCTATAGCTGATACATTAGACTGTGAGTGTCTGTGCTCATCCTATAGCTGATACATTAGAGTGTGAGTGTCTGTGGTCATCCTATAGCTGAAACATTAGAGTGTGAGTGTCTGTGCTCATCCTATAGCTAAACCAAGCATTTTTGGCAAAAAAAAAAATGCAAAATATGCTGGGAGTTGTAGTTTTGCAACAGCTGGAGGCACCCTGGTTGGGAATCACTGCTGTAGAGTCTGTAGAGCTCCAAAGCATCAACATTGATGTATCCTGATGCTATATATCAGTGTCAGTGCTCTGGATCCCCCGAAGATGAAGACCCCCATGATCCTGGCCTAAAAGACTAGAAATACCAACAACTCAGCTTTCCTGGCAGTATCAGATTCCAGACCGTGCTGTAGATGGATACTGATCTAATGAGACTTTCTCTTTGTATTTATAGCCTGATCCCAGCAAGGAGAAGACTTGTCAAAGTGAGTATCATCATTCCCTGCGTGAGAGGGTAAAGTTGAAGAGGGGGGGGGTCTTGCGGCTCAATGTTCTTGTACTCCCTGACTCACAGTACATTTTTTAAAGTGACACCGTCATTTGAAACAACTTTTGACATGTTGACCAGACATATCAAAAGTTTCGGTCGCATCAGGTCTCAACTCTAAAACCCACTGCTATCGTGATATCACGAGTTATATGGCAGGGAAGTGTGCAGCAGCAGCGTGCAATCACAGCGGGTCTAAGGACTGAGAACCAGCGCCATCTAAATTTTTGACAGTCTGGGCAACATGTCCTCCTTCCTAAACGGGTACTTCCCTCCTAAAGGGGAACATTTAGTTCTGAACTCTGTGTGCGCCCGCTGTGGGGGTTGGCCACGTTCCCTTGTACCGTGACGCCACGCCCCCTTACTGCGAGTCTATGGGAGAGGGCGTGGCGTGACATTGTGTGTGCATTCTGTGATGGTTGGCCCCGCCCCCTCGTGCCGTCACGCCCCCTCACTGCAAGTCACGCCCCCTCACACTTGCAGTGAGGGGACATGGCGTGACGGCACAAGGGGGCAGGGCCAACCCCCACAGCGTGCGCACACACAATGTTCGGAACTAAATGTTCCCAATGCTGGCCAGTGGAGTACCCCTTTAATTAAAGCTGAACACTTACCTTGCCACTTCCCCATCATTGCACGTTTCCCGAGTGCCAAGTCTTCAACTAGTAAAAAAAAAAGGACTGAGCCAGAGACCAAGGGCATTCTGGAAAGTAGCTGGAGTTTGGGCAGGTAAGTATGCTGTTTTATGCTTTCTGCAGCCTCATTAACATATAAATAAATCACTCTGTGCCCTGGCAGTCTTTTGAAATGGGCACTATCATTTGCAAAAACTTTTTATATAGTAACATCATATATGGCTAAATATAACAACATTTTATTTTAAGGAGAAAAAATACTGTCTTGTCCCTGCAGCTGTTGCCCATGTGTCCCTGTGCGAAGACAAAATACAGGAAGTTAGGGTGGGACAAGCAGGGCTCTGTACAGGCTCTTGGCTTGTCAATCATCCTGGTGTGTGATTCGGGAGTGTGTCACAGGGCCTCAGTACCAATTTATATGACAAATATACATACACTCTTATCTACATTATATAGAATGTTTTTGAAAATGACAGTGTCTGTTTAAAGCGCTACTGTCATTAGTAAGGAAAGAAAATGCTTAAATCAGTATAGTTATGTGCTCTTATATAAAATAATAATAATATGCATGTCTTAATATGTAAAATACCTTTTTGATCTATATATTACTGTGATCAGTCTTCTGAATTTCTCTCTGAGACTGGGGTTGCTTCCCCTGGAGTATGATGAGCTCCCCTCTCCCCTGTCATGAGGTCTGCACAAACATTTTTACATTTGCAAAGCATACTGCCTATATGCATGCTCTATATAACTCTAATGCAGCCATGCATGCTCTAGATAACTCTAATGCAGCCATGTGAAACTATATGGTGCAAGGAATGAAGTAGAACTCCAGTGAAAAATTTTTTTTTCAAATCAACTGGTGCAAGAAAAAACTGATTTGTAAATCATGTCTATTTAAAAATCTTAACCCTTCCTGTACTTATCAGCTGCTGCATACTACAGATATACTACAGAGAAATTTGTGAAGTTCTTTCCAGCCTGACCACAGTGCTCTCTGCTGACACCTCTGTCCATGTCAGGAATGGTCCAGAGCAGAAGAGGTTTTCTATGAGGATAGTATTCTAATCTGGACAGTTCCTGACACAGACAGATGTCAGCAGAGAGCACTGTTGTCAGACAGAAAAGAAATTCACAAATTTCTCTGTAGTATACAGCAGCTAATAAGTACTGGAAGGATCAAGATTTGTTTAACAGAAGTCATTTACAAATCTGTTTAACTTTCAGGCCCCAGTTGATATGAAAACATTAGTTTTTCTACTTTTTTCCACCGGAGTTCCCCTTTAAGTGTTGATATAGTGGAAGGCAGTACTAACATAGAATGGACATGATGACGCTGTATTGTAGGGATAAGTGATTTTCTTTATCTACAGAATAGGCTCTTCCCACAAGCAATCTCCTATTTACAGAAGACGTTTCAAGTGCGCAGACCAAGTGGCTCCATATTACTGAGCAGGTAAGTGCGGCCCTCCCCTTGTGTTATACAGTACAGTGGTCCCTCAAGTTACAATATTAATTGGTTCCAGGACGGCCATTGTATGTTGAAACCATTGTATGTTGAGACCATAACTCTATGGAAACCTGGTAATTGATTCTAAAGGCCCAAAATGTCATCCAAAAATAGGAAAAAGTGAGGATTAAAGAAAAATAAGTAGATAACTAATATAGATAAAGCAAATCCTTACATATAAAAGTAAGAAAGATCTGCTGGGAGCTGTAATCACTGTCTATGTCAGTGTTTCCCAAGCAGGGCGCCTCCAGTTGTTGCAAAACTACAACTCTCAGCATGCCCGGACAGCCGTTGGCTGTCCGGGCATGCTGGGAGTTGTAGTTTTGCAACAGCCAGGGGCACCCTGTTGGGAAACACTGGTCTATGTAGAGGAAAGGAGCTTCTTCAGGGTCCTGTACAGTACACACAGTGTCCTAAAAAAGTAACATGGAGCCGCCCTCACCTGGTGTCCAAAGGAGCAGGTAACCCTGGTACAGGTAAAGTGTACAGAACATGTAATACCTCCCTGTACTGTAGGGGGCGCTACCAGACACCAGTCAGTGCATACACTTCAGTAATACAGGTAAAGTGTACAGAACATGTAATACCTCCTGTACTGTAGGGAGCGCTACCAGACACCAGTCAGTGCATACACTTCAGTAATACAGGTAAAGAGTACAGAACATGTAATACCTCCCTGTACTGTAGGGGGTGCTACCAGACATCAGTCAGTGCATACGCTTCAGTAATACAGGTAAAGAGTACAGAACATGTAATACCTTCCTGTACTGTAGGGGGGCGCTACCAGACACCAGTCAGTGCATATACCTCAGTAATACAGGTAAAGAGTACAGAACATGTAATACCTCCCTGTACTGTAGGATGTGCTACCAGACACCAGTCAGTGCATATACCTCAGTAATACAGGTAAAGAGTACAGAACATGTAATACCTCCCTGTACTGTAGGGGGCGCTACCAGACACCAGTCAGTGCATACACTTCAGTAATACAGGTAAAGAGTACAGAACATGTAATACCTCCTGTACTGTAGGGGGCGCTACCAGACACCAGTCAGTGCATACACTTCAGTAATACAGGTAAAGAGTACAGAACATGTAATACCTCCCTGTACTGTAGGGGGCGCTACCAGACACCAGTCAGTGTATACACTTCAGTAATACAGGTAAAGAGTACAGAACATGTAATACCCCCCTGTAGTGTAGGGGGTGCTACCAGACACCAGTCAGTGCATACACTTCAGTAATACAGGTGTTTTACCAGTAAATGTCCATTCTGATTGGTCAGTTCTTTCAGCCATTGACATGTTTCACAGATCTGGACCGTCTGTTGTATTGTATGTTGAGTCTGGTTTCAACTTACAATGGTCCAGAAAAGACCATTGTATGTTGAAACTATTGTATGTTGAGGCCATTGTAAGTTGAGGGATCACTGTAATATGTGACTGTTTTGCTGACGCTGATAATTCCTGAACATATGTTCTGTTTGTTCTCATTAAGACAATGTGCAAGGAATCAATATGTGAGGAAAAAGTCAGATACCCAGAGATACTGCCATGAAGGCTGCGCTGAGCACACGCGATGCGGTCCGGTCATTGTCCCGGAGGAACATCTCCAGGTAGTACATTGTCCCAGAAGTCCTTCTGCTTTGGAGGGAGCTTCTGAGCTTTCCTATTAACGGGGTTTAATGAGAGGATTTATATGACACATATATATATATATTATATATATATATATATATATATGTATATGTATTGTGAGGCTTATGAATAAGATATTTTATTTATTTATTCGTTCCTTTACTCACTAATTAGTGCCAATAGTAACCAACTGGGCCAGTGCAATACTGTTCTGTTATTTCATCATATACCTGCTATCATAATCCTTATTATTGGGGTCTGTATAACAAATTTACTATAGTACAATTTAAAGGGAACCAATCATCAGATTTTACCCTATATAATGCTTGGCAAAGAGTTATATAGGGTAAAATCTTTATTTTTACCATTCCCGGGGGATGCTCCTGCCCCCAGGGATGGTGAAGATATGAAGTTATAAACTAGTCACCGCCGCCGCCGTAAGTAGTCACCTGGGCGGGGAGCTTCACTCACCTACTCCCGTTCTTCGGCCGGGAGCGACGCCCCCTCCGCTTGTTTGAAGGGCCGCGTCATTGTTCCGCTCACTGAACAGACGAAGCAGAGCGATGACACGGCCCATCAATCAAGCGGAGGGGGCGTCGCTCCCGGCCGAAGGACGGGAGTAGGTGAGAAGAGCTCCCCGCCCAGGTGACTACTTGCGGCGGCGGTGACTTGTTTATAACTTCATATCTTCACCATCCCTGGGGGCAGGAGCGTCCCCCGGGAATGGGGAAAATAAAGATTTTACCCTATATAATGCATTTCCAAGCGTCATATAGGGTAAAATCTGATGATTGGTTCCCTTTAATCTGAATTTGTATTTCTGGCACGCCACCATAAGCATAGTGCAATATTGTTTAATATATTTACTAACTGAATTTCTATCATATTTTAAACCTCACCCGTCATATTAACAAAAAATATTTTTTGTTGGATCTATCACTCAGTACCTAATCCTGACCATGTACATGTAATTTTTATGTGTCTAGCTCCTTTATTTTTTTTTTATTACACTTTAACTTTAGCTCACTAGTCCGAATTCCTCTCAAAGGGAGGGGGCGTGGCCTCACTGTGCAGGTCTCCGCCCCCTCCCTCAGTATACTGTCTGCTCACATCTCTCCCAGCATTAGCAAAACTACAACTCCCAGCATGTCCTCACTGGCAGTAGCCGGACACAAGATGACAGTGGGAGGATTTTTCCTCCAGCTCTGAGCCCTGAGCTCACAGCTGTCAATCAAGGAAGTGTGTCCATGACATAGGTGATGACTCATGGACACAGCAGGACTAGTATGTGTCCAAGCAGGCGGGGGGGCAGTTGTTTACTGGATTTATCAGTAGAGAATACAGAGAATTTTCTAATGAAAGCAATTACAAAACCTATTTGTTATACCGTATTTTTCGCCGTATTAGACGCACTTTTTCTTCCCCAAAACTGAAGGGAAAAGTCGGTGCGTCTTATACGGCGAATACACCCCTATCGCGGCGGTCCCTGCGGCCATCAACGGATGGGACCCGCGGCTAATACAGGACATCACCGATCGTGGTGATGCCCTGTATTAACCCTTCAGACGCGGCGATCAAAGCTGACCGCCGCGTCTGAAGGGAAAGTGACACTAACCCGGCTGTTCAGTCGGGCTGTTCGGGACCGCCGCGATTTTACCGCGGCGGTCCCGAACAGCCCGACTGAATAGCCGGGTTAGTGCTTACAGAACACCGGGAGGGACCTTACCTGCCTCCGCGGTGTCTTCTCCGTTCAGGGATCCCCTGTATGGCCGGCGCTCTCCTTCCTCGTCATCACGTCGTCGCGTACGTGCGTCGGCGTGCATAACGACGTGATGGCGGCGACGGAGAGCGAGGATACCCGGCCGGCAGCAGAGACGTTCCAGAGCGACGGTGACGCGGCGACAGCGATGGGTCCGGAGCGGCGGGGACACGTGAGTATTACCTCCTATGCAGTGGTCTTCAATCTGCCGACCTCCAGATGTTGCAAAACTACAACTCCCAGCATGCCCGGACAGCCAACGGCTGTCCGGGCATGCTGGGAGTTGTAGTTTTGCAACATCTGGAGGCCCGCAGGTTGAAGACCACTATTGGGTTCAAAATCTTAATTTTTTTTGATTTTGCACCTATAAATTGGGTGCATCTTATACGCCGGTGCGTCCTATAGGGCGAAAAATACGGTACATGCTTTACAACATGTCAAAAGTTTTTGTGTCTGACAGCGCCCGTTTAACTTAACTGTTGTGTTCATTAAGGCAGGTATTTGTAGGTGAATATGAGGAGATTTCAGTAAAATGGCAGATAGCAGAGTTTGTTTGGGGTAATTTATTGAAGACATTTATTGGAATAGCTTTCTGAATATTGTGGGTTCTTTTCCGCTGTTTTCCTGACTGTTTGTCATTCGCCTTGTTTTCTCCATCTACCACTTTGCTATAGCAATGCTTCCTGTGCCGCAACAAGTTCTGCGGAGCATCCGGGCCCCCTGATAGTGGAGGGATTCGAGATGCAGACTTCATCCTCTACGTCAGCGCCATCACAACGGAAAGATGCAGCCAGGAGAACATTGTGGCGTATGCGGCCTATTGTCAGCTGGAAGCAGATATGGACAGGTAGTGAAGCTTATACGTTTCTATGCCAGAAGGGAACATATAGTCCAGTCATTAAAATGATCCTTTCCAGCAGGGTAACCTATTCCAGCTCTGCACACCAGTCATCTGCATTCATGTTTGTGTGTTAAAGGAAAACTGTCAGCTTACTCCCCCCGCACTAACCAGTGGTACTGGCTGGGGGACGCTGATCAGTTTGATGCCTACTGTGCCTGGATCCGTCCCTCCGTTCGCCCGAAATCTTCAATATAGCTATAGCTATAGTTTAGAGACCACTGCACAGTGGTCTCCAAACTGTGGACCTCCAGATGTTGCAAAACTACAAATCACAGGATGAACGGACAGCAAACTGCTGTGTGGGCATGCTATCAGTTGTAGTTTTGCAAGATCTAGAGGTACACAGTATAGAGATCACTGTGCAGTGGTCTCAAACTGTAGACCTCCAGCTGTTGCAAAACTGCAAATCCCAGCATGCTTTCCTGTATATGCTAATTATATGCCCACATACCGCCGCCGCCCCATTGCCTCCCCCCATCCCCTGCCCACATACCGCCGCCGCTGCCCCATTGTCTCCCCCATCCCCTGCCCACATACCGCTGCCGCATTGCCTTCCCCCATCCCCTGCCCACATACCGCTGCCCCATCGCCTCCCCCCATCCTATGCCCACATGCCGCTGCCCCATCGCCTCCCCCCCTTCCTCTGCCCACATACCGCCTCCCCCCATTCTTCTGGCTCCTGCGCTGTTGCTGTGCGCTGCGTAATGATGAGTGACGTCCCCAACGCGACGTCACCGTCCGTGCGCTCAGTGACAGCGCAGGACGCCGACGGAGCCAGAAGGATTGCGGACCCCAGGAACAGGTAATTATTACACCGGCGATGGGGGGAGGCGATGGGGCAGAGGATGGGGGGAGGCGGTATGTGGGCAGAGGATAGGGGGGGGGGAGGCGATGGGGCAACTGTGGTGGTTAGACTCAGGACCCCAGGACCGGCAGGGGGAGAGAAGCAGGCGGCGGCGGCGGTCTCTGGCCCAGCAAAAGCCGCTGCAGTTCATTGATTTAAAGCGCCCGCTTTAAACCTTTGATCTGCAACGGCTTCTGCCTCGCCAGGGGGGTGTTGAAATAGCCGACAACTTATACCGGAATATCGGTATAAGTTATCGGCTATTGGCCTGAAAGGTGACAGATTATCGGTATCGGCCCTAAAACATCGATATCTGTCGATTCCTTCCCTGTAACCCCGCCTGTGCCATTTAGCACCTAATTAGCATATACAGAAAAGAAGATTTCGTCCGCATGGCAGGGCGGATCTGGGCACGGTAGGCATGGGGGGCAAGCTGATGTGCGTTTATTTCAGGATGCCATCATAAGCATCTGACCCTTTGTAGAGTTACCTTCACACAGTATTTACCCAGTTTGGAGACCATCTTTGCAGTATAGCATAGAGCTGCAGGATCTACCAATATGCTGCTATATATTGATATAAATATAAAGTCTGTACTGGGACTATCACTTCTTGATGAAAATCTTTCATTGACCTGCTGCTTTCTATAAGCAGAACCCCTGAGCTGTACATGTTATTTTCTATCAGGATATATGTCCATTACAGAACTAGAGCCTAAAGTGTGTTTATATTAGTAATATACTGTACTATATTGGTAGATTTGAGAATTCGTGCCAATATCTTTTTTTTGTCCTTGTAGGCCCATTGCAGGATATGCCAACCTGTGCCCCAACATGATCTCCATCCAGCCCCAGGAATTTGCTGGAATGTTATCCACTGTGAAGCACGAGATAATTCACGCTCTGGTAAGTGCCTTCTGCCATTTATCTCTGTGTTCTTGTTCTAAAGCGCAACTGTCATGAAATCTGGGTGCAATAACCTGCACACAGCCTTTGTTCTGTGTGCAGGTGGAGTGTATAGCAATGTTTTTACCTAATATTTGCAGGCTTTCATGACCCCAAAAATAGGGATCGACCTATTATCGGTTTGGCCAATAATCACGATTTTTGACATTATCGGTATCGGCAATTGCCCCGCCCCGAGATCACCACCGCCGCCGCATTGCCTCCCCCATCCCCGGTTTTATAATTACCTGTTTCCGGGGTCCGAGCTACTTCTGGCTCCTGCGACGTCCTGCGCTATTGCTGTGTGCTCTGCAATGACGAGTGACGTCCTCAACGCGACATCGCCGTCAGTGCGCACAGTGACAGCGCAGGATGCTGCCGGAGCCAGAAGTAGCGCGGACCCCGGGAACAGGTAATTATAACACCGGGGATGGGGGAGGCAATGGGGCAGCGGTGGTGGTTGGACTCAGGACCCCAGGACAGGCAGGGGCAGAGAAGCCGGCAGCGGCGGCGGTCTCTGGCCCTGCAAAAGCCGCTGCAGTTCATTGATTTAAAGCGTCTGCTTTAAATCATTGATCTGCAGCAGCTTCTGCCCCACCGGGGGGAATAACCGATAACTTATACCGGAATATCAGTATAAGTCATCGGCTATCTGCCTCAAAGTTCACATATTATCGGTATCGGCCTCGGCCCTAAAAAATCTATATCGGTCGATCCCTACCCAAAAAATGCTTTTGATCAAAGCCACTGACGGTCGGATAGGCGTGGCGCGAGGTACGCGATGCCCTGCCGCTACCATGCCCACCCCCTGTATGTCAGTGCTGGGACCGCTTTTTGATTGACCCACAGGTCCCAGTGCATGTGCCCTTCAGCTCGTCTAACGTGAGCGCGGCTGCTGTTTCCGGCACTCCAAGCGCACTTCCTCGGGCTGCCGATAGGAGTGCAGGAAACAGTCTGTCGCTGTGAGGCTGCACCTCTGCTTCTACCCGCTGTACGTTTTTACTGCATGTGAATAAAGATTCCTTCAAGCAAGTATCCCGGGTGAGTGCATCCTTTATTTCTTGAACTATTTGCCAGTGCTTATGTATTCTGGATTGCACCCCTGTGAAGCTCCTCAGGTTATCAAGCTGGTGCCTAGTTTCCCATTGGATTGGGCAGCTGGACTCACCGGTTTCTATCAGTGTTTTGGATTCTACATATCCTATAACTTCTGTATAATAGGCAAACGTTCCTAAACTCCATATAATGATAATTACTGTGCATGAATCTTGGGAGTTATAGATGTGAAATGTCGGTAGTATTAGAATTGTTGCCTGAATTCTGTTCCTTTTTTTGTTTTCCAGGGATTTTCAGCTGGTCTCTTTGCATTATATTATGATGACAATGGGGAACCTCTGACACCGAGGAACATAAATGGTTTCCCTATCTTCAATGAGAGGTGAGTGTCCTTCTTATCCTCTCACATTAAACATTACAGCAGGTGTATGCGGTGTTACAGTCTCCATTTATTGCAGCATTGGTGTTTACCAGTGGAGTGATAAAGTCGTTCGCACTGTGACAAGAAACTGGGATGTTAGAGGCTCCAAAATGGTTCCACACAATGTCTACCTGCTGGTCACTCCAAGGGTCACTGTGAGTTTCCATATTCATTATAGTTATATTTTATGACAGAATAGTAGTAGAATACTCAAATGCACAGAAAATCAGCTCAACCAACAAGCTCAGCCGACAACCACCGGGTAAACTTGCAAAGAATCATGCAGAAAACATTTATTTATTTAAAGGGGTTATCCAGGAAAAAACTTTTTTATATATATCAACTGGCTCCAGAAAGTTTATGCAGGATAAGACATCAACTGCCGAGCCGAGAAGTTCGTGACGAATCGAATTTACTGTAAGTTCGCTCATCTCTAGTTGTGACGTCACAAAATGTTTTGTAACACTAAAAATATATTTTTTTAATTTAGATAAAGTAGAAAAACTTTAATAAATAGCATTAAAGGGGTTATCCAGGAAAAATTGGATACAATGTTATATATATATATATATATGTCAACTGGCTCCAGAAAGTTAAACAGATTAGTAAATTACTTCTATTAAAAAATCTTAATCCTTTCAGTACTTATGAGCTTCTGAAGTTGAGTTGTTCTTTTCTGTCTAAGTGCTCTCTGATGACACTTGTCTCGGGAAACGCCCAGTTTAGAAGCAAATCCCCATAGCAAACCTCTTCTAAACTGGGCGGTTCCCGAGGCAGGTGTCATCAGAGAGGATTTAGACAGAAAAGAACAACCTTAACTTCAGAAGCTCATAAGTACTGAAAGGATTAAGATTTTTTAATAGAAGTAATTTACAAATCTGTTTAACCCCTTAAGGACGCAGGACGTAAATGTACGTCCTGGTGAGGTGGTACTTAACTCACCAGGACGTACATTTACGTCCTAAGCATAACCGCGGGCATCGGAGCGATGCCCGTGTCATGCGCGGCTGATCCCGGCTGCTGATCGCAGCCAGGGATCCGCCGGCAATGGCCTACGCCCGCGATCTCGCGGGCGTCCGCCATTAACCCCTCAGGTGCCGGGATCAATACAGATCCCGGCATCTGCGGCAGTTCGCGATTTAAATGAACGATCGGATCGCCCGCAGCGCTGCTGCGGGGATCCGATCATTCATAACGCCGCACGGAGGTCCCCTCTCCTTCCTCCGTGCGGCTTCCGGCGTCTCCTGCTCTGGTCTGTGATCGAGCAGACCAGAGCAGGAGATGACCGATAATACTGATCTGTTCTATGTCCTATACATAGAACAGATCAGTATTAGCAATCATGGTATTGCTATGAATAGTCCCCTATGGGGACTATTCAAGTGTAAAATAAAAATGTAAAAGTAAAAAAAAAGTGAAAAATCCCCTCCCCCAATAAAAAAGTAAAACGTCCGTTTTTTCCTATTTTACCCCCAAAAAGCGTAAAAAACTTTTTTTATAGACATATTTGGTATCGCCGCGTGCGTAAATGTCCGAACTATTAAAATGTTAATGATCCCGTACGGTGAACGGCGTGAACGAAAAAAAATAAAAAAAAAGTCCAAAATTCCTACTTTTTTAATACATTTTATTAAAAAAAAAATTATAAAAAATGTATTAAAAGTTTTTTATATGCAAATGTGGTATCAAAAAAAAAAGTACAGATCATGGCGCAAAAAATGAGCCCCCATACCGCCACTTATACGGAAAAATAAAAAAGTTAGAGGTCATCAAAATAAAGGGATTATAAACGTACTAATTTGGTTAAAAAGTTTGTGATTTTTTTTAAGCGCAACAATAATATAAAAGTATATAATAATGGGTATCATTTTAATCGTATTGACCCTCAGAATAAAGAACACACGTCATTTTTACCATAAATTGTACGGCGTGAAAACAAAACCTTCCAAAATTAGCAAACTTGCGTTTTTCGTTTTAATTTCCCCACAAAAATAGTGTTTTTTTGGTTGCGCCATACATTTTATGATATAATGAGTGATGTCATTACAAAGGACAACTGGTCGCGCAAAAAACAATCCTCATACTAGTCTGTGGATGAAAATATAAAAGAGTTATGATTTTTAGAAGGCGAGGAGGAAAAAATGAAAACGTAAAAATTAAATTGTCTGAGTCCTTAAGGCCAAAATGGGTCCTTAAGGGGTTAACTTTCTGGAGCCAGTTGATATATATATATATAAAAAAAGTTTTTTCCTGGAGTACCCCTTTAAAGGCTTACTCCGCTCCCCATCGTCCGGAACATTGAGTTTCTCAACGCTGTGTGCGGCCTTCCGTGTTCACGCCTACCCCCTCGTTACGTCACAGCCTGCCCCCTCAGTGAAAGTCTATAGGAAGGGGGTGCAGCAGCTGTCACGCCCCTCCCATAGACTTGCATTGAGGGGTCTGGGCGTGACGTCACGAGGGGGCGGGCGTGAACACGGAAGCCCACATACAGCGTTGTTCCGGACACTGGGGAGCGGAGTAACCCTTTTAATCCACCTGATAAAGCAAGACATACAGGTAAAGTGACTCGGTTCAATTGATCAAATCATTTTAGTCATACGCATGACTGAGGGTGTTTTGATCGACTGAAGCGTGACACTTTACCTGTATGTCTTTACCTGTATCAAGTAAATTAAGTTTTACTGCAACGTCTTACTGTGCTGGGCATCTGTAATCCTTAGCGATCCGAATACTATGGGGTTTATTTACTAACGCGTTCCCGACTCTTTTTTTTTTTTCCCTAGGGTTTTGCGCCCAAATTTTGTCGCACACTCCATGGGACACAGTTTGTGACCAAAAAACCAAAACTCTCCATTTTACAAGAAAACCCCCAAAAAGTGGGCACAGTCACAGGAAAAAGGGGCGTATCTATCCCTGACAGTTTAAAAAAAAAATCCCAACATATTTACTAAGGTTTTATTGTGGATTTGAGCTGGAAAAACCCGACAGATCAGAACAGTTGTAAAAAAAATTAAAATAAAATAAAATAAAAAAAAACTTGGAAAAATACCCACAAATAACCCACTCCACCCTTAGTAAATAAACCCCTATATGTATAGATATGGCCTAGTACAGAAAGCCGTTTTTGCACCGTGTGCTTCTTTTGGCCTCCTGAGGGCGGGAAGAAGCACACGGCTGTGTGTGATAACGGCTGTTACCCTCTGAGCGCCCGCATCAGAACATCTCCCTGCCGCACAGAATGCTCGTGTCGTGACAAGCTACGAGGACGGCGAGTGCAGGCTACTATATCTTACTAGCTTGGCACCTCGTCGGTAGCGAACCATACTACGGCTACGGCCACTGATAGATACTGAGAACTGTTGTACTTGATTGTGACACTCGGGCTCCTGTATGTGACTGTGCTCTCTGTATCCAGTTTCTCTTCCCAAATTATAATACTGTATAAGTTTATGATAAAAAAAAAAAACTGTTAGAAATAATCTATCACCTCCTGATTATACATTACCATTAATCCTGTTGATCATCTGACGGACTGTGGGGGCAGCACTGAGTAGTGATGTTGTTTTTTCAGGAGGAGGTGCGGAATCACTTTGACTGCCCAATACTGGAGGGAATGGAGCTGGAGAACCAGGGCGGTATCGGGACAGAGCTGAATCACTGGGAGAAGCGGCTGCTGGAGGTGCGGGGGCAAAGATTTTTTTTTTCTGGTTATTTCTGTAGTCATTTTTACTTTTTCCTAATACTTCTTGTTCTGCCTCCACAGAATGAAGCCATGACCGGCTCCCACACACAGAATAGAGTCTTCTCTAGGATCACCCTTGCACTGATGGAGGATACGGGGTGAGTCCTGATATTATAACCCACAAACTCTGATCAGTATAACCCACAAACTCTGATGTCTGTCTGGAGCCATACTACTTACGTTTTTATTTAGTTGTTTTTGCCCACTGGCTATGGTTATGTTTTTGTTTTTTTCTTTAATCCTGTTTTACAGTCCCCTGATGAAGTAAGCTCCCCAAAACAAGTTGAGACACCAAATACAATTTAGGCATATCTAAGGCTACTAGCTTAATGGTCTTTGTTCCCTCCCTTATCTGGACAGGTGCTTTGTGGTTGGGCTCATAGGGACTGGTAGGGCATAATAGAAATGGGGCGTATTCCCTTTCTTTAAAGGGGTACTCCGCCCCTAGATATCTTATCCCCTATCCAAAGGATAGGGGATAAGATGTCAGATCGCGTCCCCTCAATGCAAGTCTATGGGAGGGGGCGTGACGGCCGTCACGCCCCCTCCCATAGACTTGCATTGAGGGGACGGGGCGTGACGTCACCCTCTTCCGCTCGCATGGTCGGGATCTGAAGCCTCCAGCGTTGCCGGAAGCCATTGAGGTGGGTGCTGAAGTTGAGATCCTGCAGCGGGACCCCCGCAATCTGACATCTTATCCCCTATCCTTTTGGAAAGTGGATAAGATGTCTAGGGGCGGAGTACCCCTTTAACAAACTGCGTTGTTCTCTGTGGTAAATCAACAGCATTAGTAAGGGCATTGCAGCTTGCTATGACTGGCTCATATTCCCATGTCCTGCTAATTTAGATATTAATGATAACAGACGGACAATCAGCTCGAGTCCAAATGAAATATCCCCTGTCCATATGAGAAGAGCGTCCCCTACAGTGGAGGGCTCGGTATGTCAGTACATACATTTTTTTTTTTTGTACGTGCCACCAGCCACAGTTTTTGGCTGAGTGGCAGAACACCCCCCCCCCCCCCTCCACTGACTTCTGCGCCCCCCTGCCGCCACCAATCGCTGATCAGTGTGCAAACCACTGATTAGGTAAACGCTTTTTTCTTTTTTTTTTCTGGACTACAATCGGTATATGGGGGGAGTTGATCTTTCTGATCAAGTCCTCAAGCCATATAACGCCATGCGGAAAACACGGGCATGGTACAAAAAAGTTGCGGTCTACATGGTACAGGTTGCCATGTACAACGCTTTTGTACTGTCCCAGTACGCCGGCAACACAGGGACATACCTGCAGTACCAAGAGGAAGTCCTAAAGGTCCTGATCTTTGGTGACCACCAAAGAGCGGGTCAGAGCACCTCTGGAACTGTGGGCCCCCGGATCACTTCCCAGGTGAAGACCCCCCCCCCCACACTGGAAAGAAGGGACGATCCCAGAAAAAATGCAGAGTGTGTGGCAGGAGGGGGATTCGTAAGGACACCACCACCCAATGCGACACTTCCCCCGATCATCCGGGCCTCTGCATTAAGGATTGCTTCAGGAGTATCACACTTCCATGGAGCACTTATGAAACTTCTATTCCTTCTCCCTAATTTTAATTCCCCCAAAATTCGACTCCATTGTAACAGTCCAGAGTACATGGTCTTTAAAATGTTAAATCTAAACTTTTTTTTTTCTTCCCTAAAATGGGTCATGGGACACAGTCAGCAGCATTGGGGGGGTTTGCAAGTTGCCTCAAATGTGCAGCGCTCTCTCCCCAGCTGAGCTGCGCATTTGAGGTAACAGAAATAGGGACGGCCACACACATCACATTCCCGGGGGGGGCGGAGATACTTTCTGTAATGGTGTCACTTGTGGGTGTTTCATTTTTGTATTTTCCTCGGAATGTATGTAACCGTCATCTACTGATATGCCAAAGGCCTCAAATGCAAAGTGACCTCTCTGAGCCTTGTTGTGCGCCCGCCCAGCACGTTACCCCATATGTGGATGTATTTGCATAGTCAGGAGAAAAAGACCTCCAAAATTTGTAACCCAATTTCTCCCATTACCCCTTGTGAAAATGTAAAAAATTGGGTAACCCGAGCATTTTAGTGTAAAAAAAAAAAAAAATCTAGTTTTTCAATGTACTCACTGTACCCCTTTTTACCTTCCAAAGGATAGGGGATAAGATGTCTTGACGCTGGGGACCCCCGCAATCTTGTATCGGCACCCACCTGTTTGAGCTGCCCGCCGCGGTGCCAGCTCACAACCAGCCAGGTGGTGAACACGGGGCCGGAGTATCATGATGTCACGATTCCGCCCCCGTGTGCCGTCACGCCCCCTCCCATAGACTTGCATAGCGGGGGCTGATGTCACACGGGGGCGGAATCGTGTCGTCACGATACTCCGGCCCCGTGGTCGCCTGTTTGTGAGCTGGCACCGCGGCTTGCAGCTCAAACTGGTGGGTTTAAGATGGGGGATAAGATGTCTTAGGGCCGGAGTACCCCTTTAAATTGATAGTGGATCCAGCATCTCACTCAGTCAGAGGCCATATGCCCAGCAGAGGTGAGTGAAAAGAGTGTTAGGGTCCCATCCAAAATGAGGCCACCTCCCCGTGGTGGATGGGGGGACATGTTTTGATCAAAAACTGTGCGAAGAGCCTCCATTTTTTGACCAAGAGCGCTACTGCAACCTTCTTTTTTGTATACTTTGTATTTGCCACAGCAGCGTGCACCCGTGTATTAGGCAGTTGTGCTGGCAATTTTTTTTATTTTTTTTTTTGTTTTTTTTGAGGGCACCAGGTACAGCATTGGGTACACTTATTTAGACATAGACAGAGAGCACTGGGAACTCAGAAGTAAAAACGGCTTAAAAATAACGGATGCAGACGGGTACAGGCCCAGTTTATCAAACACAAAACTTTTTAAGGGGTATTCCAGGAACAAACTTTATTTTATTTTATTTTATATATATATATATATATATATATCATCTGGCTCAAGAAAGTTAAACAGATTTGTGAATTACTTCTATTAAAAAATCTTAATCCTTCCAATAATTATCAGCTGCTGAAGTTGAGTTGTACTTTTCTGTCTGATAACAGTGCTCTCTGCTGACATCTCTGCTTGTCTCAGGAACTGCACAGAGTAGAAGAGGTTTGCTATGGGGATTTGCTTCTACTCTGGACAGCTCCCGAGACAGGTGTCATCAGAGAGCACTTAGACAGAAAAGGACAACCTTAACTTCAGCAGCTCATAAGTACTGGAAGGATTAAGATTTTTTTTATAGAAGTAATTTACTAATCTGTTTAACTTTCTGGAGCCAGTTGACCCATACATATATATAACATTGGTTCCAATTTTTCCTGGATAACCCCTTTAATGCTATTTATTAAAGTTTTTCTACTTTATCTGAATTTAAAATATATATTTTGAGTGTTACAAAACATTTTGTGACGTCACAACTAGAGATGAGCGAACTTACAGTAAATTCGATTCGTCGCGAACTTCTCTGCTCGGCAGTTGATGACTTTTCCTGCATAAATTAGTTCAGCTTTCAGGTGCTCCCGTGGGCTGGAAAAGGTGGATACAGTCCTAGGAGACTCTTTCCTAGGACTGTATCCACCTTTTCCAGCCCATCGGAGCACCGGAAAGCTGAACTAATTTATGCAGGACAAGACATCAACTGCCGAGCCGAGAAGTATGTGACGAATCGAATTTACTGTAAGTTCGCTCATCTCTAGTCACAACTTGTTTAATGATTTGTTTTTTTTTAAGCTGGTACAGAGCTAACTACAGCATGGCACAGAAACTGGAGTGGGGACGAGGGAAAGGATGTGACTTTGCAATGAAAAGCTGCAAGATCTGGATTGATCAGCAGAGCAGAAAGTAAGACATATCTTGTTTCTTGTGTATTCTAATCTCTGCGTATCTCAGATGATACAGCATCTATTGTGTGCAGGAAGAAAAATGTCAGCCCCTTCTGCAATGCCCTGCGAGGAAATCCTTTAAAACTGGCCTGCCGGCAGGACCAGAGGGCGGTGGCGATATGTAACCTACAGAGGTTCCCCAAGAGCCTCCCCCAAGAATATCAGGTACCTACAAGTTACAGAGTTCAGTATAACCTCTTCCTATGTACCGTATTTTTCATCCTATAGGACGCACCGGCGTATAAGACGCACCCAATTTTTAGGGGCAAAATCTAAAAAAATACAGATTTTGAACCCAATAGTGGTCTTCAACCTGCGGACCTCCAGATGTTGCAAAACTACAACTCCCAGCATGCCCGGACAGCCGTTGGCTGTCCGGGGATGCTGGGAGTTGTAGTTTTGCAACATCTGGAGGTCCGCAGATTGAAGACCACTGCATAGGAGGTAATACTCACGTGTCCCCGCCGCTCCGGACCCGTCACCGCTGCCCTGGATGTCGCTCCATCGCTGTCGCCGTGTCCCCGTCGCTCCGGAACGTCTCTGCTGCCGGCCGGGTATCCTCGCTCTCCGTCGCCGCCATCACGTCGTTACGCACGCCGACGTATGTGCGTGACGACGTGATGACGAGAAAGGAGAGCGCCGGCCATACAGGGGATCCCTGAACGGAGAAGACACCGAGTTGGCAGGTAAGGTCCCTCCCGGTGTCCTGTAAGCACTAACCCGGCTATTCAGTTGGGCTGTTCGGGACGCCGCGGTTAAATCGCTGCGGTCCCGAACAGCCCAACTGAACAGCCGGGTTAGTGTCACTTTCCCTTCAGACGCGGTGGTCAGCTTTGATCGCCGCGTCTGAAGGGTTAATACAGGGCATCACCGCGATCGGTGATGTCCTGTATTAGCCGCGGGTCCCGGCCGTTGATGGCCGCAGGGACCACCGCGATAGGGGTGTATTCGCCGTATAAGACGCACCGACTTTTCCCCCCCAGTTTTGGTGAAGAATAAAGTGCATCTTATACGGCGAAAAATACGATATTTCACAGGTTCCTTATGTTATTTATGGAACAGCTGATCGTGTAATATTAGGTGTGTGAATCTCCATGCCAGTGTTTCATAGCCAGGGTGCCTCCAGCTGTTGCAAAACTACAACTCCCAGCATGCCCGGACAGCCAACGGCTGTCCGGGCATGCTGGGAGTTGTAGTTTTGCAACAGCTGGAGGCTCACCAGGTAAGAAACACTGCTCTACGCAGTAATAAAAGTGGATGGTGTTACCCTATGCCAGTGGTGTCCAAACTGTACTTCTCCAGATGTTGCAAAACGTCAACTCCCAGCATGCCTAGACAGCCGTTGGTTGCAGCGAAAAGTTGTTCGGGCATGTCCAGGCGTGCTGGGAGTTGTAGTTTTGCAACAGCTGGAATACACACCAGCTAAAGGGGTACTCCGCCGCTAGACATCTTATCCCCTATCCAAAGGATAGGGGATAAGATGTCAGATCGCCTTGGTCCCACTGCTGGGGACCCCGGGGATCGCCGCTGCAGCACCCCGCTATCATTACTGCGCAGAGCGAGATCGCTCTGCATGTAATGACGGGCAATACAGGGGCCGGAGCATCGTTACGTCACGGCTCCGCCCCTCGTGACGTCACGGCCCACCCTCGTCAATACAAGTCTATGGGAAGGGGGCGTGGCGGTCGTCACGCCCCCTGCCATAGACTTGCATTAAGGGGAAGGGCCGTGATGTCATGAGGGGCGGAACCATGACGTCACACTGCTCCGGCCCCTGTATCGCCCGTCATTACACACAGAGCGAACTCGCTCTGCGCAGTAATGATAGCGGGGTGCTGCAGCAGCGATCCCCGGGGTCCCCAGCAGCGGGACCAAGGCGATCTGACATCTTATCCCCTATCCTTTGGATAGGGGATAAGATGCCAGGGGGGGAGTACCCCTTTAAGAAACACTGCTCTACGCAGTAATAAAAGTGGATGGTGTTACCCTATGCCAGTGGTGTCCAAACTGTGCTTCTCCAGATGTTGCCAAACTACAACTCCCAGCATGCCTAGACAGCCGTTGGTTGCAGCGAAAAGTTGTTCGGGCATGTCCAGGCATGCTGGGAGTTGTAGTTTTGCAACAGCTGGAGGGCCGCAGTTTGGACACCACTGGCATAGGGTAACGTCATCCACTTTTATTACTGCGTTGAGTAAGTGTTTCCCAGCCAGGGTGCGTCCAGCTGTTGCAAAACTACAACTCCCAGCATGCCTGGACATGCCCTAACAACTTTTCACTGCAGCCAACGGCTGTCTAGACATGCTGGGAGTTGTAATTTTGCAACAGCTGGAGGCACACCAGTTTAGAAACACTGCTTTACGCAGTAAAAGAAAATGGATGGCGTTACCCTATGCCAGTGGTGTCCAAACTGCGGTCCTCCAGATGTTGCAAAACTTCAACTCCCAGCATGCCTAGACAGCTGTTGGCTGCAGTGAAAAGTTGTTCGGGCATGTCCAGGCATGCTGGGAGTTGTAGTTTTGCAACAGCTGGAGGGCTGCAGTTTGGACACCCCTGGCATAGGGTAATGTCATCCACTTTTATTACTGCGTATAGCAGTGTTTCTCAACTGATGTGCCTCCAGCTGTTGCAAAACTACAACTCCCAGCATGCCTGGACATGCCATAACAACTTTTCACTGCAGCCAACAGCTGTCTAGACATGCTGGGAGTTGAAGTTTTGAAACATCTGGAGGGCCGCAGTTTGGACACCACTGCCCTATGCGGAGTATCTTCACTTTGAAAGAACAGTTTTGCAGTAGCTGTATACAATACATTCATAAAGTCTTCAGACTTATTCCCCTTTTTACATTCTTTAATATATTTCTATGTTGTACTGATCCTTGGTTACATCATATAGATATAGATATATATATAGTTACATATATATATACACATAGTACTATTATCTGTATTATACTTCAGAGCTGCACTCACTGTTAGAGCTCGAGGTGTCAGACACAAGACATGGGGACTTTTTCTGATGAGAACCTGCAGAATAGCGAGTGCCAATATGGATTCAGAATAAGATTTACATCTCTTAGCTCTGAGCGTTTTTGGAATATTACTAAGCTGTCTGGAGTCTTTCATGTTTTTACCTGTCACATGAATGTTATGCCATGAAAAAGAAAGTCATTCAAAATCCTTTTGGTGCTTGAAAATCGTTACTGATGAGGATGACTCTTCCTTATACCGGGGCATGTTATAAAACAGCTCCCACTTGAATGCAAACAGTCTTAAAGGGTACCTTTCATCAAAAAAATTACCTAATGTATGCAGAATAACTTTCCAATTGCATGTTATTAAAAAAAATATGCTTCTTTTTATTACATTTTCCACTTTGAAAAAATGACCACTAGAGGTCTCCCTACCAGTCCTGGCGCAAGCCTTTTTATAGATTTCAGACTCATGCTGGAGTACTAAATCTCAGACTGATGCCAGGACACTGACAAGCTCAGCACTGCTCCCTGCCTGTCACTCAGGACTCTGCCTTACTGCATGCCCTCATTCTTATTACTATCGGAGCTCCTGTCTTCTCTCTGCACATGCAGTTGTAAACAGAGAGGAGAAGATTCAGAGCTGCCGGCTGCTGTGTTCACAGCCTCTATACTGGGCCACGCCCCCTTCCTCCCTCACACTAGTACGGCTGAATGAGCAGCCAAGAAGGCAATAAATCAGGTAGAAAGGGGGGGGTTTTGAGTGAAAAGAAACACAGGGATAGAGTCAGTGAGAGTCAGATGGGGGGGGGGGGGGGTATTAGGGATGAGTTTGGATCATGATAGGTACACTTTAAATTGGGTGGGTCGCACATGCTCAAGTACTCAGACTCCCATCATCCATGAGGGGTGGGGGGTGCTTAGTTTTCCAAATGCTTTTTTCCAGTAATGTTACCTCCCCATCCAATACTCTGTCCTGTCTGAATGCTGGGGATATATATCCTGCTTTTGTATTAGTAGGTGAAGCCTTTTTCGGTTACATTAGGTACAGTTTACATATATTTAGTACTTTTTAGTGAATTTTAAGAATTTAACTTGTTTCCTCAAAGCAGCTGAAATGAATTACAATCTTATGATTTTCATTATTGTTATTGCATTATCATCCCAGTATTTTGACTACATTCCTGGAGTGGTAGAAGAAGATCTGGCTTATTATGGAGGAGCAGTAGAGATTGCTGACTTTTGCCCCTTCACCCAGGAGTTCAGCTGGCATTTGAGCGGAGAATACCAGAGAAGCTCGGACTGCACCATGGCCCAGAACCAGCCCGGTTAGTCATTGGTATAAGCTCAGGGCCATACACACTACACTCATGCTGGTGGGATCCAGCAGTCATCTAATGGATTTTTGGGAACCAATCTGTCTCTGCGGGAGGAGTGTGATCCTGTGTTGCTGTTGGAGACAAGTGTTGCCTTAACCCCTTAAGGACTCATGACGTTCTCATACGTCTTCATTAAGGTCATTAAGGACTCATGACGTATGAGAACGTCATGAGCTTTCCCGGCCCCCCGCATCCATCTGGAGGGGAGCCAGTGCCCAATGCCTGCTGAAATCGTTCAGCAGGCATCGCGGCATATCACCCAGGAGGGACATGGTGACCCCCCCATGTCGGCGAAGGCCGCAGATCGCTGTACAATTCAGCCCAGCGATATTCAGCCCAGCGATACGGTTTACCGGCCGACCAATCAGGGCACCTGCTGCGGGTGTCACTCCCGCAACCCGCTCCGCCCCTCTTCCGGAGGACGGGTGCGGGAAGGTGACCCCGGCAGCTGGGGACCCCGATCCCCGGCGTCCCTGTTGGGATTGGGGCCCCAGGAGCGGCGGTGGCGACGAGGGACTGACCTGTGTGCCGGAGCAGCAGTTGGAGCTGAGTGACAGCCTCCTGCTCCCAGCATGCAAAATGGGCATGCTGGGAGCTGTAGTTATGCAACAGCAGGACGCAGACCACCTCAACTCCCAGCATTCCCTTATGGGCATGCTGGGACTTATAGTTTTGCAACAGCTGGAGGCACATTTTTTCTATGGAAAAGTGTACCTTCAGCTGTTGTATAACTACAACTCACAGCTTGCACAATCAGCTAAAGTGCATGCTGGGAGTTGTTGTAGTGGTGCATCTGCTGGTTGCATAACTACAACTCCCAGCATGCCCGTTGGCTGTCGGTGACTGCTGAGAATTGTAGTTTTGCAACAGCTGAAGGCACACTGGTTGTGAAACACTGAGTTAAGTAGCAAACCAGTGTGTCTCCAGCTGTTGCATATCTACAATCCCCAGCCAAAGTAGTATGCCTCCAGCTGTTGCATAACTACAACTCCCAGCATGCACTGATAGACCCTACATGCTGGGAGTTGTAGTTTTGCAACAGCTGGATGTTCTCTCCCCCCCCCCCCCCCCCCCCCCCCCCCAATGTGAATGTACAGGGTACACTCACATGGGCGGAGGTTTACAGTAAGTATCCGGCTGCAAGTTTGAGCTGCGGCAAATTTTCTGCCGCAGCTCAAACTGCAAGCGAGAAACTACTGTGAACCCCCGCCCGTGCGACTTTACCCTAAAAACACTACACTACACTAACACACAAGAAAATAAAAAGTAAAAAACATTATATACACATACCCCTACACAGCCCCCCTCCCCAATAAAAATGACAAACATCTGGTACGCCACTGTTTCCAAAACGGAGCCTCCAGCTGTTGCAAAACAACTACTCCCAGTATTGCCAGACAGCCACTGACTGTCCAGGCATGCTGGGAGTTTTACAACAGCTGGAGGCACCCTGTTTGGGAATCACTGGCGTAGAATCCCCCTATGTCCACCCCTATGCAAGTCCCTAATTTAGGCCTCAAATGCGCAGTGCGCTCTCACTTTGGAGCCCTGTCGTATTTCAAGGCAACAGTTTAGGGACACATATGGGGTATCGCCGTACTCGGGAGAAATTGTGTTACAAATTTTGGGGGGGGATTTTCTGCTATTACCCTTTTTAACAATGTAAAATTTTTGGGAAACCAAGCATTTTAGGTAAAAAAAATTACATTTTTTTTTTTTTACATATGCAAAAGTCGTGAAACACCTGTGGGGTATAAATGTTCACATTACCCCTTTTTACGTTCCTCGAGGGGTCTAGTTTCCAAAATGGTATGCCATGTGTTTTTTTTTTTTTTGCTGTCCTGGCACCATAGGGGCTTCCTAAATGCCCCCAGAGCAAAATTTACTTCCAAAACGCCAAATGTGACTCCTTCTCTTCTGAGACCTGTAGTGCGCCAGCAGAGCACTTCTCACCCCCATATGGGGTGTTTTCTGAATCGGGAGAAATTGGGCTTCAAATTTTGGGAGTTATTTTCTGCTATTACCCTTTTAAAAAATGTAAAATTTTTGGGAAACCAAGCATTTTAGTTTTTTTTTTTTTTTTTTTTTACATATGCAAAAGTCGTGAATCACCTGTGGGGTATTAAGGTTCACTTTACCACTTGTTATGTTCCCCGAGGGGTCTAGTTTCCAAAATGGTATGCCATGTGTTTTTTTTTTTTTTTTTTGCTGTCCTTTTTGCTGTCCTGGCACCATAGGGGCTTCCTAAAGGTGACATGCCCCCCAAAAACCATTTATCGCTCCTTCCTTTCTGAGCCCTCTACTGCGCCCACTGAACACTTTACATAGACATATGAGGTATGGGCTTACTCAAGAGAAATTGGGTTCCAAATACAAGTATAAATTTTCTCCTTTTTACCCCTTGCAAAAATTGAAAAATTGGGTCTACAAGAACATGCGAGTGTAAAAAATGAAGATTTTGAATTTTCTCCTTCACTTTGCTGCTATTCCTGTGAAACACCTAAAGGGTTAAAACACTTACTGAATGTCATTTTGAATACTTTGGGGGGTGCAGTTTTTATAATGGGGTCTTTTATGGGGTATTTCTAAATAGGGAGTTTGCAAATTTTGTGAAAAATTTGAAAATTGCTGCTGAACTTTGAAGCCCTCTGGTGTCTTCCAAAACTAAAAACTTGTCAATTTTATGATGCAAACATAAAGTAGACATATTGTATATGTGAACCAAAATTTTTTTTATTTGGAATATCCATTTTCCTTACAAGCAGAGAGCTTCAAAGTTAGAAAAATGCAAAATTTTCAGTTTTTTTCATTAAATTTGGGGATTTTTCACCAAGAAAGGATGCAATTTCCCACAAAAATTTACCACTATGTTAAAGTAGAATATGTCATGAAAAAACAATCTCAGAATCAGAATGATAACTAAAAGCATTCCAGAGTTATTAATGTTTAAAGTGACAGTGGTCAGAATTGCAAAAAACGGCCGAGTCCTTAAGGTGAAAAAGGGGTAAATCCTTAAGGGGTTAAAGGGGTTATCCAGGAAAAAAATTAAATTTTTATATAGCAACAGGCTCAGAAAAGATAAACAGATTTGTAAATTACTTCTATTAAAAAATCTTAATCTTTCCAATAATTATCAGCTGCTGAAGTTGGGTTGTTCTTTTCTGTCTGACAACAGTGCTCTCTGCTGACATCTCTGCTTGTCTCGGGAACTGCACAGAGTAGAAGAGGTTTGCTATGGGGATTTGCTTCTACTCTGGACAGTTCCCGAGACAGGTGTCATTAGAGAGCACTTAGACAGAAAAGAACAACTCAACTTCAGCAGCTCATAAGTACTGAAAGGATTAAGATTTTTTAATAGAAGTAATTTAGTAATTTACAAATCTGTTTAACTTTCTGGAGCCAGTATAATGGCGGCGAGAGGCCGCGGAAACGTTGCTCTCCTGATTTTTGCACTGGAATAATGCAATAAAACCCACGTTTTTTTCACAATTTTTTGTGTGCTGCTATTCTCTGGAGTACTATATCTATTATTTCTACTATATATATATATATATATATATATATATATATATATATATATATATTCCTGGATAACCCCTTTAATTCTTCCAAACTGTGAGTGATTCGACAGCCAGTGACAAGAACATTACATAAGGTGGCATCATTAAAAAAAAAAGTCCTACAAACTAAGCCCACAGTCCCCATACTTCTGTTCCAATTGTATATCCGCATACACTGTGTACTGTGATTTGACGGTAAATTTCTTGCATGTCCCAGCTGCAACCAGGAATTATGGAGCAGAGCGCTACGGTCCCGCGTCGGTCTGTGTGGAGCAGAAAGCGGCATTTGTCATTGAGCAGTGCACGAAAAGGATGAGTTACCCCGACTGGGGCAGCGGCTGCTATCAGGTATGGACGGTTACTAGGTATAGAGCGAAATAAAAGGAATCCCTAATTAGGGATCGACCGATTATCGGTATGGTCGATATTATCGGCCGATAATCACGATTTTGGGCATTATCTGTATCGGCAATTACCTTGCCGATAATGCCCCGCACCGCCCCCACCGCAACGCGACCGCCCTCCCCCCGACGCACCGCGACCGCCCCCCGACCCGCCGCACCGCGTCGCACTCCCCACCGTAGTGCTGGGCGGTGAACCGGATACCGTTTTTTTTTTTTTCTCCCATGGTATGGATTTTTGCCCATACCGCTATACCGGTCGGGCCCCTCCCCACCCTCCGAGTCAATAAAAAAATGTAAATTACCCATAATAGGGGTGGTCCGGGCCATCCATCCTTCCTGTAGTGTCAGGCGGCATTCTGGGTGGAGGGTGAACCGGTCCGGGCTGTCCTTCTTCTCCGGGGGTCATCTTCTCCACTCCGAGTAGGCTCCGGCCTAGTAACGCAGCATAGACGCCGCTACGCCGTGACGTCAGGTGCGTCGCTGCGCATGGGCGTCACTGCGCAGCGGCGTCTATGCTGCGTTACTAGGCCGGAGCCTACCCGGAGTGGAGAAGAGGACCCCGGAGAAGGACAGCCCGGAACGGTTCACCCTCCACCCAGAATGCCGCCGGACACTACAGGAAGGAAGCATGGCCCGGACCACCCTGACAGGCAGGGGGAGAGAAGCGGGTGGTGACGGCGGCGGTGGCCTATGGCACCGCAAAAGCCACTGCAGTGCATTGATTTAAAGCGACCATTTTAAATCAATGATCTGCAGCGGTGTCGCGGGGGGGATAAATAGCCGAAAACTTATACCGGAATATCGGTATAAGTTATCGGCTATCGGCCCTGACCTCCACCGATTATCGGTATCGTTATCGGCCCTAAAAAAACGATATCGGTTGTTCCCTATCCCTAATATACTTCTATAGCAGCGTTTCGCAACCAGGGTGCCTCCAGGTGTTGCAAAACTACAACTCCCAGCATGCCTGGACAGCCATCGGCTGTCCAGGCATGCTGGGAGTTGTAGTTTTGCAACATCTGGAGGCAACCTGGTTGGAAAACATTATTCTATAGTCGCGTCTGGGCATGTTGGGAGTGGTAGTTTTGGTTAGAAGATCAAACTTTCAGGCCCAGCAAAAACTGGAACATACAGATACAATGGTCCCTCAACATACGATGGTGATTTGTTCCAAATGAACCATCGTTACTTGAATCCAATGTATGTTGAGGGATCCGTACAATAGTAATATAGAAAGTTATACTCACGTGTCCCCGCCGCTCCAGACAGTCACCGCCGCCCTGGATCGTCACTCTCCATTGCCGTCATCACGTCGCTGCGCACGCTCCTATTGGATGATGGGACGGTGTGCGCGGCGACGTGATGACGACAAAGGAGAGTGACGGCTATGCAGCGGAGCCCGAAGAGGACGGTCCGGAGCGGCAGGGACAGGTGAATGGCACTCACCGGAGCACACGGGGCATATTAAACAGCCATCCAGTGGCAGCTGAAGCAGTCTGCGCTGCCGGATAGCCGTTTATGCGATGGCCCCGACATACAAAAGCATTGTATGTTGATGCTGCCTTCAACATGCGATGGCGTCTGAGAAGCCATCATATGTTGAAATGATTGTATGTCGGCGCCATAGTAGGTCAGGGGACCACTGTACTCTCATATACAATGTATTTTTTTTTTTTTTTTTTCGTGTTCAAACTAAAGTTTTATTAAACATAAACGGGTCAAACATTCCAGACTAAAAGGAACAGAAAGTGTACATTACAATTCAGTACAACAACAGTGACCGGGTACTGTCCATCAAGGTGACAGGGTACTGTCCATCAAGGTGACAGGGTACTGTCCATCAAGGTGACAGGGTACTGTCCATCAAGGTGACCGGGTACTGTCCATCAAGGTGACCGGGTACTGTCCATCAAGGTGACAGGGTACTGTCCATCAAGGTGACAGGGTACTGTCCATCAAGGTGACAGGGTACTGTCCATCAAGGTGACAGGGTACTGTCCATCAAGGTGACAGGGTACTGTCCATCAAGGTGACAGGGTACTGTCCATCAAGGTGACAGGGTACTGTCCATCAAGGTGACAGGGTACTGTCCATCAAGGTGACAGGGTACTGTCCATCAAGGTGACAGGGTACTGTCCATCAAGGTGACAGGGTACTGTCCATCAAGGTGACAGGGTACTGTCCATCAAGGTGACAGGGTACTGTCCATCAAGGTGACAGGGTACTGTCCATCAAGGTGACAGGGTACTGTCCATCAAGGTGACAGGGTACTGTCCATCAAGGTGACAGGGTACTGTCCATCAAGGTGACAGGGTACTGTCCATCAAGGTGACAGGGTACTGTCCATCAAGGTGACAGGGTACTGTCCATCAAGGTGACAGGGTACTGTCCATCAAGGTGACAGGGTACTGTCCATCAAGGTGACCGGGTACTGTCCATCAAGGTGACCGAGTACTGTCCATCAAGGTGACAGGGTACTGTCCATCAAGGTGACAGGGTACTGTCCATCAAGGTGACAGAGTACTGTCCATCAAGGCACTGAGGGGGAGTAAACAGCTCCAGTTCACAACAATAAAGAGCATTATCAACATAGGACAGAGAGCCGTGACTCAAATGCGACTATAGTCAAGGAAAGAACGGGAAGGTAGAAACAGTTATAAAAACAAAAGAAAAAAGGGCAGCAAGGGAGGAGGGGAGGGGAGGAGGAGAAAAGAGGGGAGAGGGGGAAAAGGGGTGACGGAAGGAGGGAAAAAGGAGAGAGAGAAAAGAGAAAAATAAATAAAAGGGGGGGGGGGGGTTAAGAAGAGTCACTGACCTGCGCTCCTCTGGTTGCCGCGGGCAGCCCCTCCGCCGGCCACCGACTACGCCACTTATATGTTTTATGTGTCTGCATTATTCCAGCAGTTCTGGATCGGACCTTTAGGCTAGGTTGAGACTGCGGAATCTCCGGGCAGAAAAATTTCCACCCGGAGATTCCGAGTTCCGCCTGCGCCGACTGAATTAGTCGGCGCTAGGACCGCGCGGACACTGCAGTCTCCTATAGACTGCTATGTGTTCCGCTAGGATTTCCGCCTGAAGAAAGAGCAACCCCTTTCTTCAGGCGGAAATTTTCTAGCGGATTTTTCATCCGGGTTTTCCGCTTCACAAATTCCGAAGTGTGAATTTGTGAACGGAAAACCATTCACTACACTATGCATTATAGTAAGCGGAATTTCTGCCAGAAATTTCAAAGCGGAAATTCCGTAGTCTGAACCTAGCCTTACATGTGATAATTTTTTTCACTTTATTCACTATGTAGATTCTGTGATATTTTACATTTTAGAAGTAATGTTAAAGACATTTGTGCGTATTATCAAACAGGTGAGCTGCACCCCAGAAGGCCTGCAGATTTGGCTGGAAGATGAACCCTACCTGTGCAGCCGGGCCGGGCAGGTACTCACTGTCAGCACTCAGATCAGCGGCTGGTATTATGAGGGGAAACTTGTCTGCCCATCCTGTTGGGATGTCTGTGACTTCTGCCCTCCGGAACGTGATCCCCCTCCAGACAACAGGACGAGAGCCGCCCCTCTAGGTATGATCCTGTGTGGACAAGAGCTGCTGTATGGGTTGTGCTATAGATCAAGCTATAGAGCAAGATTGATAGAATTGTAGCCAGAGCTATACAATGTAACCGAAAAAGACTTACCTGAGCAATAGACATATTGCCGGAACAACCCAACCAGAAACCTAACCTGAAAATAACAAATCCAAATTACCCATACAGGATCTCCCCAGGATACTATATAAATTCTCAATTTCCCATTCGGCTTTCGCCCTCATGGGACTAATTTCCCAAACTAGGGAACCCTATAATCATTAAAACTTATCTTCATTGCTCTACTTATTAAAAAAAACTTTAATTAATGAAACTTGTGAGAAACCAAAAATATGATGTGCATTAAAAACACAAACACTGGCTCAGTAGAGGGTCAGGTGTAATACCCATTCCCATTTAGGTTGGATAAATAGCTCCCTGGCCGGGACGCCACTAATACTCCACTCAAGGTATTTATAATTAAGTCCAACCTAATTATTTGTCAAATTTTACGATCCAAATGTTGCTGTTTAAAACATCACACACTGACACCCCCTGACGTTTCGCCAACCGTGACCGGCTTTAATAACCCCTTGGCCCTTGATAAAGCCGGTCACAGTCGGCGAAACGTCGGGCGGTGTCAGTGTGTTATATTTTAAACAGCAACATTTGGATCGGAAAATTAGACAAACAATTAGGTTGGACTTAATTATAAATACCTTGAGTGGAGTATTAGTGGCGTCCCGGCCAGGGAGCTATATATCCAACCTAAATGGGAATGGGTATTACACCTGACCCTCTACTGAGCCAGTGTTTGTGTTTTTAATGCACATCATATTTTTTGTTTCTCACAAGTTTATGAATTAAAGTTTTTTTTAATAACCAGAGCAATGAAGATAAGTTTTAATGATTATAGGGTTCCCTAGTTTGCGTAATTAGTCCCATGAGGGCGAAAGCCCGAATAGGAAATTGAGAATTTAACCTGAAAATAAAGCACTTCGCCACAACTGGGATTAGATAAACCAGAAAAGAAAACACTTGAGTAAATAACACAGTTACAAGCCTTATAAACATAGATGTTGAACTGTGCCCAAAACCGCGACCTAGGGTCCGCTTTTAGAGGGCACACCCTATAATAATGAAAAAGGGGAGGGATGGTTTTCGCCAAACGCACCATACACACCTCTGGAGAGGCCGTTATATATCCCATGCTCCTCCCACAAATACAGCCTGATAGGCTTAAAGGGGTACTCCACTAGTGCCAGAAAGTGAAACAGATTTGTAAATTACTTCTATTAAAAAATCTTAATCCTTCCAGTACTTATCAGCTGCTGCATGATCCACAGGAAGTTCTTTTCCTTTTGGATTTCCTTTCTGTCTGACCACAGTGCTCTCTGCTGACACCTCTGTCCATGTAAGGAACTGTCCAGAGCAGGAGAAGTTTGCTATGGGGATTTTCTCCTGCTCTGGACAGTTCCTAAAATGGACAGAGGTGTCAGCAGAGAGCACTGTGGTCAGACAGAAAGGAAATTCAAAAAGAAAAGAACTGCCTGTGGATCATACAGCAGCTGATTAGTACTGGAAGGATTAAGATTTTTTAAATAGAAGTCATTTACAAATCTGTTTAACTTTCTGGCACCAGTGGATTTAAAAAAATAAAAAAAAGTTTTCCAGTCTCCTGTGCATGTGAATTATAAGTTTCTCAGTGTGGAAAACCACAGCAAAAACCTGACTGGACCCCTCATACCATGTTCACGTGGCTGAAAATGTGCAAAATGTCCACCGTGCGCACAGTGAGGCAAAATCCCATTGAAATCAATGGGACCCTGCTGCAGCAGAATTTCCGAGAGGAATATTCCTGTGAAATTCTTCTAAAAAATTCCGCTGTTTGAACATGGCCTTAGAGTTTTTATCTTGCTCCTTGTGTTACTATGTCATATCTGGCCTAGAAATGTAATATAATAGTAATATCGTAGTCAGTGATGTGTTAGCGTTCTACCAAATGGCCGTCCCCATCGTGTATATTTATGGCATCATTGTGTAAGTGTATAATATATATCTCCCACCTTAACATTGAAATGATGGTACATAGAAGGACAAGCCATAAAGCTATGGTGCAGAGCAGGGCTGGAATGGAGGTCTATTATCTTTACAGATGAGTCTGTCTTTGTTTTAGATGCAATGATATCTATCTCGGTGTTTCCCAACCAGGGTGCCTCCAGGGGTTGCAAAACTACAACTCCCAGCATGCTTGGACAGCCAAAGGCTGTCCAGGTATGCTGGGAGTTGTAATTTTGCAACCCCTGGAGGCACCCTGGTTGGGAAACACTGATCGACCTGTGTGTGTGTTTCGATAGATATAACGATACATATAGCGATAGATAGATATGAGATATAGATAGATCTGAGATATAGATAGATATGAGATATAGATAGATAGATAAATATGAGATATAGATAGATATGAGATATAGATAGATATGAGATATAGATAGATATGAGATATAGATAGATATGAGATATAGATAGATAGATATGAGATATAGATAGATAGATATGAGATATAGATAGATAGATATGAGATATAGATAGATAGATATGAGATATAGATAGATAGATATGAGATATAGATAGATAGATAGATATGAGATATAGATAGATAGATATGAGATATAGATAGATTTGAGATATAGATAGATTTGAGATATAGATAGATTTGAGATATAGATAGATTTGAGATATAGATAGATATGAGATATAGATAGATAGATATGAGATATAGATAGATAGATATGAGATATAGATAGATAGATATGAGATATAGATAGATATGAGAGATAGATAGATAGATATGAGAGATAGATAGATAGATGGATATGAGATAAAGATAGATATGAGAGATAGATAGATAGATATGAGATATAGATGTATATGAGATATAGATGGATATGAGATATAGATGGATATGAGATATAGATAGATGGATATGAGATATAGATAGATGGATAGATAGATATAGAGATATAGATGGATATGAGATATAGATAGATGGATATGAGAGATAGATAGATGGATAGATAGATATAGAGATATAGATGGATATGAGATATAGATGGATAGGAGATATAGATAGATGGATATGAGATAGATAGATAGATAGATAGATAGATATGAGATATAGAGATATAGATGGGTATGAGATATAGATGGGTATGAGATATAGATAGATGGATATGAGATATAGATAGATGGATATGAGATATAGATAGATGGATATGAGATATAGATAGATGGATATGAGATATAGATAGATGGATATGAGATATAGATAGAGAGAGGTAACTGTATGTGAGAGGTGGATGAGCGTCCTCCATCACCTGACCATGCACCACATGCACAATATGGCACTAATAGGTGACTTTTTTTTAATGTTTATGTTTTTCAGATCTCTGCTCTCGTTCTTCAAACCTGGTGGTCACCCTGTGGCTTCTAATGCTGAACTTACTCCCCCTGCTGGCAGGGTTTTTTCTTTGTGTGTACAAGTGACAGATGCTGCAGTTGACCTCTCCGTGTCCTGGTGACACCCGCTGCACTTTATATAGACAGATATGTGGATGTGCCACGTGCTGGACCTGGGCATTACAGGTGTCTATGGGGCAAAGAATCATCAATTCTCAAATGTTTACCTGACTCCATCCTAGAGCTTTGCACATGTAAACGAGACTCTCTGAGACCCTGAGAGAGGTGTTGGCAAACCTCTAACCATAGCTGTGGGGTTTACTATATACTTGATGTGATCTTTAGTAGTAAGCTCAAAACCATGCAGTAATCTCTGTATGTTCACTTTACAGCTCCTACATTGTGCCATGTGGACAGCTGTGTTCTGCCCCTATATAGGGACGTTTTGCCAGTCCATGACCATCGAGAAGCAGGTCTATATTGTATATTGTAAGTAGCATACAGTCCTTCAAAACCAGGAGCATACAGTACCTCCCCCTGTGGGGCAGAGCTATGCCAAATTTGGCACAAGTTTCTTCCCCTAAGGAGAAGGACTGTGATGCATGTGGCATAAGTCCCTCCCCTGAAGAGCCGGGCTACACTCCATATAGCATACAGTCCCTCCTGGGAAGAGTAGTCGGCCCCCTGAGAAGCAGGGCAATGCCATATGTGGCATATTTTACTACATTACATTCCCTTTAATGCACTTTTTAAGTACTCGTCCCATCCCTCATGAGGAAAGCTAAATCATCACAGAATGAAAAGTCTGCAACTTTCTTGTTTTATTTGTCCAATTCCTCATTATTTTCAAGATATCTGCTTCTTGTATCCAACTATTGTTGTGCTCCATATACATATCACTCCTAATACTAACACTCCTCATCAAAAGTAAGCAGACATTTTGACAGCGATGATAAATTGAATCCAAAAAGTATTAGAAAGTTACAGGACTTTTTCTCTAAGTATCGATGAAGCTTTCTTTACATTAAACTGGCCTGGCCCTTTAAGTCTTCTACAATGCACTGTACGTGGGTCAGATTGTGGAGGGACACGACTAATTTATTACGGTTTGCTCCTGATTCATGGAACCTTTGAAGATGTATTATATGACTAGAGAGGAAGTCTCCAGATCGGGTGCAGTGCAATAGAAATGTACAACTGGGCTTCTTTTTTTTTTTTATATACACTGCTCAAAAAAATAAAGTGAACCCTAAGATAGCACATCCTAGATCTGAATTAATAAATAATCGTATGAAATCCTTTCGTCTTTACATAGTTGAATGCACTGACAACAAAATCACACAAAAATTATCAATGCAAATCAAATGGAGGTCTGGATATGGAGTCACACTCAAAATCACAGTGGAAAACCCCACTACAGGCTGATCCAACTTTATGTAATGTCCTTAATACAAGTCCCAATGAGGCTCAGTAGTGTGTGTGGCCTCCACGTGCCCGTATGACCTCCCCGCCTGGGCATGCTCCTGATGAGGTGGAGGATGGTCTCCTGAGGGATGTCCTCCCATACCTGGACTAAAGCATCCGCCAACTCCTGGACAGTCTGTGGTGGATGGAGCGAGACGTCCCAGATGTGCTCAATCGGATTCAGGGGAACGGGCGGCCAGTCCATAGCATCAATGCCTTCCTCTTGTAGGAACTGCTGACACACTCCAGACACATGAGGTCTAGCATTGTCTTGTATTAGGAAGAACCCAGGGCCAACCGCACCACCATATGGTCTCACAAGGGGTCTGAGGAGCTCATCTCAGTACCTAATGGCAGTCAGGCTACCTCTGGCAAGCACATGAAGGGCTGTGCGGCCCCCCAAAGAAATGCCACCCCACACCATTACTGACACACCGCCAAACCGGTCATGCTGGAGGATGTTGCAGGCAGAAGAACGTTCTCCACGGCATCTCCAGACTCACATGTGCTCAGTGTGAACCTGCTTTCATCTGTGAAGAGCACAGGGCGTCAGTGGTGAATTTTCCAATCTTAGTGTTCTCTGGCAAATGTCAAACGTCCTGCACAGTGTTGGGCTGTAAGCACAACCCCCACCTGTGGACGTCGGGCCTTCATACCACCCTCATGGAGTCTGTTTCTGACCGTTTGAGTGGACACATGCACATTTGTGACCTGCCGGAGGTCATTTTGCAGGGTTCTGGCAGTGCTCTTCCTGCTCCTCCTTGCACAAAGGCGGAGGTAGTGGTCCTGCTGCTGGGTTGTTGCCCTCCTACGACCTCCTCCACGTCTCCTGATGTACTGGCCTGTCTCCTGGTAGCGCCTCCATGCTCTGGACACTACGCTGACAGACACAGCAAACCTTCTTGCCACAGCTCGCATTGATGTGCCATCCTGGATGAGCTGCACTACCTGAGCCACTTGTGTGGGTTGTAGACTCCGTCTCATGCTACCACTATAGTGAAAGCACCGCCAGCATTCAAAAGTGACCAAAACATCAGCCAGGAAGCATAGGAACTGAGAAGTGGTCTGTGGTCACCACCTGCAGAACCACTCCTTTATTGGAGATGTCTTGCTAATTGCCTATAATTTCCACGTGTTGTCTGTTCCATGTGAAATTGATTGTCAATCAGTGTTCTTCCTGAGTGGACAGTGGGATTTCACAGAAGTGTCAGTGACTTGGAGTTACATTGTGTTGGTTATGTGTTCCCCTTATTTTATTGAGCAGTGAATATTTTAGAAATCAATGAGAACTTTACATTACTTCTATTTATGTGAGAGTTTTCTCCAAAATGAGCATTTCAGATACAGGGTTGTGTCATGAAAGGTATGGTCTCGTGATGTGGGCTACATGGAGAAGGTGATCCCTATGATTAGGACCCCCACCCTCCATCAGCCATTGTTAAGAGGGACTGTCAGTCTGGAGAACCTGTCTGACTGATTACAATGGTCGTCATGTAACATGTATCGCTTGTAAGAGGTACTTGGCTTGCTGACTCTTTAAAGGGGTACTCCGGCCCCAAGACATCTTATCCCCTATCCAAAGGATAGGGGATAAGATGTCTGATCGTGGGCGTTCCGCCGCTGGGGACCCCCGCAATCTAGCATGCAGCACCCACCTGTAAGTACTGTCAGAAGTGCTGGAGGCTCTCAGTCTTAGGCCTCCCGACCACGGGGACGGAATATCGTGACGTCACGACTCCGCCCCTGTGTGACACCACGCCTGCCCCCTCAATGCAAGTCTATGGGAGGGGGCGTGGCGGCCACCACGCCCCCTCCCATGGACTTGCATTGAGGGGGCGGGGCATGACGTCACGATACTCCGTCCCCATGGTCGGGAGGCATAAGACTGAGCGCCTCCAGCACTTCCGGCAGTACTTACAGGTGGGTGCTGCATGCTAGATTGCGGGGGTCCTCAGCGGCGGGACCCCCACGATCAGACATCTTATCCCCTATCCTTTGGATAGGGGATAAGATGTCTTAGGATCAGAGTACCCCTTTAAAGAAAAAAACAATCATATGAGAGCAAAAAAAAAAAGCCAAGATCTGGAGCCCCCTGGTTGGGAAATGCTGCACTAGCACTGATATTTTCAGTTCGGTGGGATGTGATTTCCCCAGTAAACCAATCTGCATTAGGGACCATCTGCACGTAGTGCTGTTAATTTTAGTAGACCCCGTGTAAGGCTATGTTCACTTGGCGTGCGTAATTCTGCAGAAGAATTCTGCCATTATTTACTGCCTATTAATTTCAATGGGATTACGCAGGCCCATTCAGACACCATTCTGCCACGGAAATTCCACATTCACGATAAGGCACTTCCATTAGGGATATGAGAATGCCGCCTCATGTTTCATTTCTGAAGTGTGCAGCAGGTTGTTCCCCTGTCCCCAGCTCATTGCTGGAGAATAAATGACTTTACCTGAACTGCCCGGCGCTGTTTTACGAGAACTGCTTGCAGTATTAGCTTATACAGCGCTGATTCTTTACTGGGGAATCAATGTTTTGGCACCGCACTGTCTAGGGTGCTGCACAAACCCACACTACTGTGGTGAGCTCAGGAATGTCTCCAACTGTCGGTGCCGATCGCTCTTGCAGGTTGCCGGTCGCTCTTGCAGTTTGCCGGTCGCTGTTGCAGTTTGCCGGTCGCTGTTGCAGTTTGCCGGTCGCTCTTGCAGGTTGCCGGTCGCTCTTGCAGTTTGCCGGTCGCTCTTGCAGTTTGCCGGTCGCTCTTGCAGGTTGCCGGTCGCTCTTGCAGGTTGCCGGTCGCTCTTGCAGGTTGCCGGTCGCTCTTGCAGTTTGCCGGTCGCTCTTGCAGTTTGCCGGTCGCTCTTGCAGGTTGCCGGTCGCTCTTGCAGGTTGCCGGTCGCTCTTGCAGGTTGCCGGTCGCTCTTGCAGGTTGCCGGTCGCTCTTGCAGGTTGCCGGTCGCTCTTGCAGGTTGCCGGTCGCTCTTGCAGGTTGCCGATCGCTCTTGCAGGTGCCGGTTGTACATCATAGCAGTATTACTTTTTGAATTCTTAGATATTTGGGTGGGGTAGTATAGCTCTCTTCATTACATGGCTATAGTTCAGCAGCCATATAGACTTTGAATGGCGTGGCAGCGTGCATGCTTGATCGCCACTACAGTTTCATGGGTAATAAGGTCCTCTCGTTCTAGCAGTTGGCAGGGGTCCCAGTAGTCTGACCATCACCATAAGTCTCATATCTATAATTTTCTTTAATACTAAAACTAATAATGCAGATTGACATTGGTCTCATTCAGTGTTTCCCAGCCAGTGTGCCTCCAGCTGTTGCAAAACTATAACTTCCAGCTGGCTAAGCAGCAGGTGTCATGGTCTGGGCAGTGGATGGGAGACCAAGAACAATACTCAAAGCAGTGTTTCCCAATCAGGATGCCTCCAGCTGTTGCAAAACTACAACCCCCAGCATGCCCAGACAGCCAAAGGCTGTCTGGGCATGCTGGGAATTGTAGTTTTGCAACACACTGATGTACATTGGCATTCGTCTGAATGGTCATTAATTGATATTTTCTGTTTACACATGTGTTCCGTTCATGTTCAATGTATTATGCGTTATAGTCATCCTCCCTGTGTGCGTGAAATGTTTGTGTTTGATATGTTAAATTTTATGGTTGTATTTTTTTTTTTCCTTTTAAGCTGCTCATTTTTTGGCGCATTTCTACAGCGCCGGGTATCCCAGGGTAAAAATAACACAATGTACTACCTCAGCCATCGCTGAATGATCGAGCAGTTTGTGTTATTATAATGTAGTGAATGTGAGAGATTCTTTTTATTTCTTTTGTTTCTCTTCCCTGCAGTGTTATTAGAAGGTTCTCTCCATTATGTTTACTAATAGGCCCTGACGTTTTTTTCCTCTGCATTTTCTATTTGTGTACGCGGCCCCCTTACTGCAACCAGTGGAGTTCGTAAGGGGTTCTGGTTTATTATTAATGATCCGTTGTCATCCTATAGTAACAATAAATTGGTTATAATAACTTTGAAATACCTTTTGCAGCCATTTTCTGTAAATACTTCATATGTGCAATGACTGGAATCGGGAAAACTATTCTACTGGCTGCGGAAATGTTTCAGTGTCTGTCCCTTTAAGGCTGTGATCACGCGGCGGAATGTCCCACCGTACAGGAATATTCCACACAGACATTCTGGTGCAGCAGAGTCCCATTGGTTTCAGTGGGATTCTGCTGCACTGTTGACATGGCGGACGTCTCTGATGCAGAAATCGCGATTGCGGCGTACGCAAAAAGAATAGCCTTGTTTATTCTTTTTGCAGATTTTACATGGCTGTCTAAAACGTCATATTTCCGGCCGTACTAGCGCCCGCCACGGATCAGGCGCACATTTTACGCCATCTGAACATGGTCCAAGGCTATGTTCACACGGATTAAAGGAGATCTGCAGCCCCCTTCAGGATAGGGGAGAAGTGTCTGATCGCGGGGGGTCCGAACCCCAGGACCCCAGCTCTGCCGTGGCTCTACCATGCAGGAGGCATGTTGGCCGCAGCATGACGTCGCGGACGACTAGCCCCCTCCATGTATCTCTATGGGAGAAACAGAGATGCAGCGTTTGTGCACCCCCCATAATACACGCATTAGCTGCGGCAAGGCCGGGTCCCCGTATGGGAGATCGCAAGGGGTCCCAGCGGTCGCCCCCCCCACGATCAGACACTTATCGCCTATTCTGTGGATAAAGGATAAGTAGAGCTGGGCAGTAAACCGGTTCATACCGAATACCGGTGTGTTTTTGTCTTACGATATGAATTTTTCACATACCGCAATACCGTTTCCATAGCAACCCACTCCAATGCATGATGGCATAAATAAAAGTCCGTCCGCACAGCGTTTCTGGGAAGTGTAGTCCGAGCTGCACTGAACTGACTGTGAGGAGCTGGGAGGGGACTACAACTCCCAGCGGGCACGTGATTTCCGGGCGGGTGCGGGAAACTCGCGGAGACATGGAGGAGAGTTATCGGGCGGGCTGACAGAGACCCTGGGTACCATGGTGAGGACCCCCGACCACCTGACACTATACTGAGGAACCCCCCCCCCCCCCCCCCCTGACCACAAATACCGTTAAATACCGTGAAACCGATATAATTTATAATATAAAATACCGTGATATAAATTTTTGGTCATATCGCCCAGCTCTAGGGATAAGTGTCTAAGACTGCAGTATTCCTTTAAAATATGCAGAATGTCCACCTGGAAAACACGGCAGACATTCTATCCATTTGCGTATTCAGGTGGCGCTAGGACCACTTGGAAATGCGCCGTCTCCATAGACTACAATGCATTCCCGAGTGCAATCTAGAAACATTGAACAGGTTCGTTGTTTCTGAGGTCCCCGTAATCAGGATTTCTGCAGCAGAAAGACCCTTAAAGGGGTACTCCGGCACTTACACATCTTATCCCCTATCCAAAGTATAGGGGATAAGATGCCTGATTGTGGGGGTCCTACCGCTGCGGACCCCCGTGATCTTGCACGCAGCACCCCAGTTAAAATCAGTCCCCGGAGCATGTTCGCTCCGGGTCTGATTACTGGCGACCACAGGGCTGAGTTGCTGTTTTCCACTGTGTTTACTGTTCTGGTGCACGGTCGGCATTAATTGTGCACGCTCAATTTTGGCGCAGTGCGATGGAAATACCTGACAGAGTGAATTTCCTGTAACTTGATGAGAGGTCCCTGAGGAGCCATGAGCAATAGGGCAAAAGCCAAAAATATAAAAAGTGAAAAGAGAACTATGCCACCGGAGCTTTATGAACTATGCCACAGTTTTGTAAAGATCTGTGCCTCCATGCCCATCTGATCTGTGGCGCCATGCCCATCTGATCTGTGGCGCCATGCCCTTCTGATCTGTGGCGCCATGCCCATCTGATCTGTGGCGCCATGCCCATCTGATCTGTGGCGCCATGCCCTTCTGATCTGTGGCGCCATGCCCTTCTGATCTGTGCCGCCATGCC
Source organism: Hyla sarda (assembly GCF_029499605.1). NCBI lineage: Eukaryota > Metazoa > Chordata > Amphibia > Anura > Hylidae > Hyla > Hyla sarda. The sequence continues at coordinate 12,682,567 of NC_079196.1, read as the reverse complement.
CATTTGATCTGTGGTGCCATGCCCATTTGATCTGTGGCACCATGCCCATCTGATCTGTGCCTCCATGCCCATCTGATCTTTGGCTCCATGCCCATCTGATCTGTGGCGCCATGCCCTTCTGATCTGTGGCGCCATGCCCATCTGATCTGTACCGCCATGCCCTTCTGATCTGTGGCGCCATGCCCTTCTGATCTGTGGCGCCATGCCCTCCTGATCTGTACCGCCATGCCCTCCTGATCTGTACCGCCATGCCCTCCTGATCTGTACCGCCATGCCCTCCTGATCTGTGCCGCCATGCCCTTCTGATCTGTACCGCCATGCCCTTCTGATCAGTGCCGCCATGCCCTCCTGATCAGTGCCGCCATGCCCTCCTGATCTGTGCCGCCATGCCCTTCTGATCTGTGCCGCCATGCCCTCCTGATCAGTGCCGCCATGCCACTACTTTACTAGTAAAATGGCATAAAACATGGACAAAATTTTCTGAAATATATAAGATAAATAATATCCTCAACATTCAGGTTTGTATTTTGAAAATAAATACATTGTAACATATCAAGCTTTATTTATTAATTATGGATTAAAAAACACATTTGAATGTAGAATTAGAGTTTCTGAACAAAAATCTATACAAATTTGATAAAAAATAATTTAAAAAATTATAAAACCAACAAAAGTAAAAAAAAAAATAGAGGATTTTCTGACGTGAGGAGAAATTCACGGGGTTTATTCTCATGTTTTCTCAATTTAGCGATTGGGAACGATTGTGTTCCAGCAGTATAGGCTTCCCCAGCTCGCCGGAGCAGATTCCCTCTCCAGATGGTAGGTCAGCAGTGCAGTATACAGGTGAAACTAGAAAAAATGTGAATATCGTGCAAAAGTCCATTGTATTTCATTAATGCAACTTAAAGGGGTACTCCGCTGCTCAGTGTTTGGAACAAATTGTTCCGAATGCTCGAGCCGAGAGCTTGTGATGTCATAGCTCTGCCCCTCATGATGTCATGCCCTGCCCCCTCAATGCAAGTCTATGGGAGGGGGCGTGACGGCTGTCACGCCCCCTCCCATAGACTTGCATTGAGGGGGCGGAGCTATGAAGACATCACGAGCTCCCAACTCCAACATTTGTCACCGTTTGTTCCCAACGCTGAGCAGCGGAGTATCCCTTTAAAATCTCCAGGTAGACGGATGCGTTGACCCTGGACCTAATGAAGCCCAGTGACCATCACCAGCAGATGACATGGCCCCAAATCATGGTAATTGGGGGGGGGGGGGGGGCGGCTTTGGGGTTTTCATGAGCTGTAACCATCACAATTATGACAAATCACTATCTTGCTTTGCATGTAATGAGTCTCTAATATATTAGTTTCACCTACTGAAATAAATGGACTTTGTACGATATTGTAATTTTTCGAGTTTCCCCTTTATGGCTGTGCTATTCCTGGGGCTGGCAGGGGCATAGTCCTGAGGGACCGTCTTTTTTTGTGTGATGATCTGGGTTAAGGGCTGTTTGTTATTTGCCGATTTTTTTGTGATTTTATTGTAACCTGGAATATTTTATAAACAAAGTCAATAAAGAATCGGACGATGAAGCTTGTGTTCTCTTTCTCTGATCCATCCCTGTACGCTGAACCTGTATATAAAAAAGTGTGTGTGTGTGTATATATATATATATATATATATATATATATATATATATATATAGTATGAAAGGAGGATGAAAAAAGTGTAGTCTTTATTCACTTCTCAGCGAGCTACATTTCGCCAACCTCACGCTGCCATTGTCAGGCAACAAATTGTGTAAAAGGAGGGTAATTAAAGGGGTACTCCGGTGGTCAATGTGTTTTTCCGTTTGTGACTTACCCTATTTGTTTTGTTTCATTTCTATTCTTGTTGTTTCGCCTACTCTATTTCCGTTCTTTGTTGTCTTTTTATCCCCCACTTTGTTTTCCTATCTTTGCTTCTATTTCCTGTTTCTTGCTGTACTGAAAACTACAAATCCCAGCATGCCACATGCCTTGCTGGTTTGGGGCGGCTGCTTTTTTTGTTAGTTTGTTCCGCCCTTTACCCACCCTGCTATTTTCCCGGGTCAGCCCCCTTATACACAGCACACTAATATAATCAGCCTTGGTTGGGATACACTGGCATAAACACACAAAAGGAACTACAACTCCCAGCATGTGTCATTCAGGAGTCTTCAGTCTGTGGTATAACACCAGCATGCTGCCTCTGTAGTCTCCTGGGGGTTGTAGTTCACCACACCTCTGTAGGGTATACACCAGTATTTCCCAACCAGTGTGCCTCCAGGTGTTGCAAAACTACAACTCCCAGCATACCCTGACAGCCTTTGGGCATGCTAGGAGTTGTAATTTTGAAACAGCTGGAGGCACACTGGCTGGGAAACACTGGTGTAACATGAAGTGTATGCTGAATAGGCTAGAACAGTGTTTCCCAACCAGTGTGCCTCCAGCTGTTGCAAATCTACAACTCCCAGCATGCCCAAAGTCTGTCAGGGCATGCTGGGAGTTGTAGTTTTGCAACAGCTGGAGGCAGACTGGTTTCTAAACACTAGCATACACACACATAACAGGGACTACAACTCCCAGCATGTGTCACTCAGGAGTCCCCCCCCTCCACCTTCACATATAGGGAGAGATTTATCTAAACCTGTGCAGAGGAAAACTTGCCCAGTTGCCCATAGCAACCAATCAGCTCACTTCTTTCATTTTATGAAGGCCTGTGAAGAATGAAAGAAGCGATCTGATTGGTTGCTATGGGCAACTGGGCAAGTTTTCCTCTGGACAGGTTTTGATAAATCTCCCCCATAGAGATCATTCCCAGTATGAGATTTCTTCCCCTGCAGTCCATACATCCCCGGCCCGTGCACCTTCTCATCCTCCCCTTCACATAACACTTCTCTTCTATGTGAGGTCCTTCTCCTGTGTAGACCTGCGTACTTAGAATACAGAGCAGGGGGAGGGGAGGAGCTGTGTACTCAGCTGGATGAGATTAGGGGGCGTGGCTTATTTCTCATGCAGACAGAGAAAAAAAAAAAAGCTATGACATCTTGTCCACAACAGACTCAGAACTGTGGACAACGGTAAAAGAAAACCGTCTGAACTACAGAACTTCCTGCCCAACAAACAGGTAAGAAAAACACATACATGCTGCCAAAACATAGAACACATGTATATTGCAAAAAAACTAAACTTACAAAGAAGATGCCATATAGTCAAAAAAAGGAACCACTGGAGTACCCCTTTAAGGTCACGCAAGTTAGGGGTAATTTCCTATTCTTTGGGCATAAGGTTATCAGGAAGAAGTGGGCAGCATCTATCTCTCCTCCTTGTCCTGCCCAGGGACTGAACATAGAGGTGTCTCCTGCCCATAGCAGAGTATAAAACTGCAGACCTGGGGGGGACTAGGTGCGCTTGCATGGGGGACAAGATCTAATTTTGGATGCCAGACGCCATTTCCTACCAGACCCCATGGCCTAGAACTCTGTAACTTTCTGTAAGTAAGGATTCTATGTTTTTTCCCTTTTATTTTATTTTCTGTGGGGTGAAACTTTGTCTTGTTAATATCTATTTTTACATGTACTGTGAATATTTTAATTTCATAATAAATCATTTATTCATTCCCGCCTTATGTCTGGTAAAACGGACGTGTATTGTCCTTGAAGAGATTGAAGTTATAGTCTTAAATTTACTTCGGCTACATTATAGATTTGGATTAATCTTTTTCCTGTTTTTATATACTACTGGGGATAGTAGATTCTATTTGGGAATTGTAGCATATCCAGATTGGATTGATAGCTTCCTGTCGGCTTGAGATTGACAGGTGGTGGCAGCGATTTAATTGGGTGGTGTAAGAGGGATTTTTTATCATTATTTTCGGTCTAGTGTAGACAAATAGTTACCGTATTTTTCGCCATATAAGACGCTCCGGTATATAAGACGCACCCAATTTTAAAGGAGGAAAATCTAGAAAAAAAAGATTCTGAACCAAATACTGTAGTAAAATATTTTATATCAGTATAGTTCCCCCACAATAGTTGGCAGTATAGTTCCCCCACAATGGTAGGCAGCTCCTCCCCCCTCCCCCCCCACAATAGTTGGCAGTATAGTTCCCCCACAACGGTAGGCAGCTCCTTCCCCCTCCCCCCCACAATGATTGGCAGTATAGTTCCCCCACAATAATTGGCAGTATAGTTCCCCCACAATGGTAGGCAGCTCCTCCCCCCTCCCCCCCACAATGGTTGGCAGTATAGTTCCCCCACAATAGTTGGCAGTATAGTTCCCCCACAATGGTAGGCAGATCCTCCCCCCTCCCCCCCACAATGGTTGGCTGTATAGTTCCCCCACAATGGTTGGCAGTATAGTTTCCCCACAATAGTTGGCAGTATAGTTCCCCCACAATGGTAGGCACTGGCAGCTCCCCCCCACAATAGTTGGCAGTATAGTTCCCCCACAATGGTAGGCAGCTTCCCCCCCTCCAAAATGGTAGGCAGCTCCCCCCCCCCTCCACAATGGTTGGCAGTATAGTTCCCCCACAATGGTTGGCAGTATAGTTCCCCCACAATGGTTGGCAGTATAGTTCCCCCACAATGGTTGGCAGTATAGTTCCCCCACAATGGTTGGCAGTATAGTTCCCCCACAATGGCTGGCAGTATAGTTCCCCCGCAATAGTAGGCAGCTCCCCCCCCCACAGACATACAGCTTCAAGCCATATACAGTGTATGGCTGGAGGCTGTATCTCTGTGTGCTGCCCCCACAGTGTTCCGGTCACTGCTCCTCTGGCCCAGTGTCCCATTTACTGCTATGGCCTATGGACCATAGCAGTAGGTGCCGGGACCGGAGGAGCGGTGACCGGAACGCTGAAGATTACACACCGCCGGTCACTCACCAGGCCCCGGTCGGCGCGCGTCTTCCTCCGGTCCTCCGGCGCCTCTATGGTTGTACGCACGGGACGTCACTGAGGTCCCGTGCGTACAACCATAGAGAGGCAGAGGATCGCAGGAAGACCGCAGGAGGACCGGAGGAGGACGCGCATCGGCCGGGGAATGGTGAGTGACCCGCGGACATCCTTATGTCCCGAAAAGATTTTTTGGGACATAGGGATGTCCGGCATAGGAAAACCTATGATTTTATCTGCCCGGGCCGGCTCCTGTGTACGGCTGCAGGCGGGGGCCGGCCAGAGCAGGTAAAAACTAATACTGTATATTAAAAACCAGGGGGCCTCTAGCTGTTGTGAAACTACAACTACCAGCATGCCCAGACAGCCTTTGCCGGTCCGGGCATGCTGGTAGTTGTAGTTTCAGAACAGCTGGAGGCCCCCTGGTTTTTAGTATACAGTTATTAGTAATTCACTTGCCCGGCGCCCGGAACTGTATGTTCCAGGCGTAGGGCAATAAACATAGCCGGTGTGAGGTGAAAAATTCACCGGGGGTCATGAGGCTGCTGCGGGTGGGGAGCGGGAAGTCAGCGCTGTACCGTACCGCCGCAGCCTCTGTACTTACCGCTGACTTCCCGCTCTCGCCCTCAGCAGCCTCGGGCGTATATTCGCCGTATAAGACGCACCAACTTTTCCCCCCCACGTTTTGGGGAAGAAAAAGTGCGTCTTATACAGCGAAAAATACGGTATTTTATAGATAATCCTACCACCCGCACGTCTCTGTTCGTGACAGCGCCCCCTACAGTACAGAGAGGTATTACATTCTCTGTACTCTTTACCTGTATTACTGAAGTGTATACACTGACTGGTGTCTGGTAGCGCCCCCTACAGTACAGGGAGGTATTACATGTTCTGTACTCTTTACCTGTATTACTGAAGTGTATGCACTGACTGGTGTCTGGTAGCGCCCCCTACAGTACAGGGAGGTATTGCATGTTCTGTACTCTTTACCTGTATTACTGAAGTGTATGTACTGACTGGTGTCTGGTAGCGCCTCCTACAGTACAGGGAGGTATTACATGTTCTGTACTCTTTACCTGTATTACTGAAGTGTATGCACTGACTGGTGTCTGGTAGCACCCCCTACAGTACAGGGAGGTATAACATGTTCTGTACTTTTAACCTGTACCACGGTTAGCTGCTCCTTTGGACACCAGGTAAGGGTGGCTCCATTTAACTTTTTTAGGACACTGTGTTCTGTACAGGACCCTGAAGAAGCTTCTGTCCTCTACATAGACAGTGATTACAGCTCCAGCAGATCTTTATTACTTTTATATGGAAGGATTTGCTTTATCTCTATTAGTTATCTACTTATTTTTCTTTAATCCTCACTTTCTCCTATTTTTGGATGAAATTTTGGGCCTTCAGAACCAATTACCAGGTTTCCATACAACAATGGTCTCAACATACAATGGTTATCCTGGAACCAATTAATATTGTAACTTGACTACTGTACATACATAGTACAAGTAATATGTAGTGATCGTGTACATAGAGGAACATAAAAATCATGATGCAAAAAGTGGGCGGCAGGACGTGATCACTCACCCGCCAGATGACCCCTTGCTGTATGTTGAGAAAACGCCAAACGTCATTGTACTTCCGGTGCGAGTGGTTTCTTGCCGGAAGTGATGTAATGCAACAATGTCACATGAGCGGTCACATGGTATGTATCATGGAGACCAAGGACGCTGTTCCCGGCACATGCTCATATCGCAGGACACACAGAGCTCACTTTACAGTCGCTCTGTGAATGCCGCATCCGCATCGTCATATACGCTACAGATGTGCTGTGTGTGACCCTACCCTAAACCCCACCCTTTTTGGAAGTATAAAGCAGCCTAATTTATCTATATGATGGTATATAAGGATGTGGTTGAGAAGCCATAGTGCACTGTGTGTGCAGCTTCACAGCATATTCTTGGTGACAATTGCGCTTTACCATAATAACACACTCATGGGGTTGTCGCTTTTGCCATTCATTGGCAGGTGTTGGGTAGCTGTAGTGGGGGCAGGGGCAGCACGTGATGATGGGACAAACATCGACATATGATTACGGTGCAGGAACGGCAATGACACAACTGTTGTCAATCACAACTCCTGACGCATCAAAGTAACAAGCGTGGTCAGAGATGGTCATTCACTCACTGGCCACTTTATTAGGTACACTTGTTCAATTGCTTGTTAAAGGGGTACTCCGGAGAAAAACATCTTATCCCATATCAAAAGAATAGGGGATAAGATGTCTGATCGCAGGGGTCCCATTCAAGTCTATGGAAGGAGGCGTGGCAGTTACATTCTAGCCCCCTCCCATAGACATGAATGGAGAGGGCGTGGCACAACGTCACAAAGACAGAAGCTCCGTGCTTCTGTGTTCTGGATGCCGCTGCTGCCAGGCCGTAGAGTGCGGGGGGTCCCCAGCAGTGGGACCCCCGCGATCTAACATCTTTTTGATTGCCAGAGTTCCCCTTTAACACAGATAGCTAATCAGCCAGTCACATGGTAGGCATATAGATGTGGTCAAGACAACTTGCTGAAGTTCAAACCGAGCATCAGAATAGGGAAGAAGGGGGATTTAAAGGGGTACTCTGCCCCCAAAGGATAAGATGTTTGATTGCAGGTGGTCCTGGGGCTGAGACCCCCGTGACCTCCTGCCCAGCACCCCGGCGTTCTGATTATTTATCCTTTAGATAGGGGATAAGATGTCTAGGTACAGAGTACCCCTTCAATTGACTGTGAACAGAGAATGGTCAGAGAATATATCCCATTTGTGGCAGTAGCATGGAAAAAAATTCCTTGGTGTCAAAGAAGAATGGGTGGAAAGGTTTGAGATGCCAAAAAGGCAACAGTAACTCCAATAACCACTGGTTACAACCAAGCTCTGCAGAATATAATCTCTGATCACACATTCTACTTTTAAGCAGATGGGCTACAGCAGCTGAGTGCCACTTAAGTCAGCAGGAAACTGAGGCTACAATTCACACAGGTCACCTGCTCTGGTCACATGACCCGCCCTCTCCTTGGCAAAGCTGCCAGTAGACAACATGTCACACGCTGCACAATGCGTCACGACGTCAAGCGGCCGGTACGTAACCCGGAAGTGACGAAAGGCATCTTGCCCTGCCCGGGAAGGCTGCGGAGGCGACATGGAGAGAACGGGAACAGCAGCGGGGACGTACCGGCGCCTATAGAGCCGGCTGAGATACTGCTCCGTGTCCCTGTAGATACACCCCCTGCGGCTGTCAGTGAGCTTAGATACAGTCCGGACACGGCCGCTCCTGTCACCGCATACTGCTGGTATATATAGTCATACACTCAGTATATATAGTCATACACCCCCGGTATATATAGTCATACACCCCCGGTATATATAGTCATACACTCAGTATATATAGTCATACACCCCCGGTATATATAGTCATACACTCAGTATATATAGTCATACACCCCCGGTATATATAGTCATACACTCAGTATATATAGTCATACACCCCCGGTATATATAGTCATACACTCAGTATATATAGTCATACACCCCCGGTATATATAGTCATACACTCAGTATATATAGTCATACACCCCCGGTATATATAGTCATACACTCAGTATATATAGTCATACACCCCCGGTATATATAGTCATACACTCAGTATATATAGTCATACACCCCCGGTATATATAGTCATACACTCAGTATATATAGTCATACACCCCCGGTATATATAGTCATACACTCAGTATATATAGTCATACAGCCCCGGTATATATAGTCATACACTCAGTATATATAGTCATACACCCCCGGTATATATAGTCATACACTCAGTATATATAGTCATACACCCCCGGTATATATAGTCATACACTCAGTATATATAGTCATACACCCCCGGTATATATAGTCATACACTCAGTATATATAGTCATACAGCCCCGGTATATATAGTCATACACTCAGTATATATAGTCATACACCCCCGGTATATATAGTCATACACTCAGTATATATAGTCATACACTCAGTATATATATAGTCATACAGCCCCCGTATATATATATATATATAAATATTCATACACTCAGTATATATAGTCATACACACAGTATATATAGTCATACAGCCCCGGTATATATAGTCATACACTCAGTATATATAGTCATACACCTGGTATATATATGTAGTCATACAGCCGGTGTACACACAGTGCGGTCTGCGGCCATTGTATAGAGAGAGACTGCTCCAGAGAGACATCCTAAAGAGACAGCTCAGCAGGGACACCAGCATCAAGTAGACTGATCTGAGATCTAAGAGAGAAACTACTCCAGAGACATCCAGAAGAGACATCAGAGAGACTGCTACACAGAGACATCGGAGATCTGAGAGACTGCTCCACAGAGACGTCCAGCAACCAAGAGAGACATCAGAGATCTTAGCGAGAAACTACTCCAGAGACATCCAGCGACCAGAAGAGACATCAGAGAGACGGCTCAACAGTGACATCATCCTAGATCTGAAAGACTATACTGCAGAGATATCCAGCATCCAAGAGACATCTGAGAGACAGCTCCACAGTGACATCCAGCATCTGAGTGAGACCAAACAGCAGACATCCAGCATTTGTGAGACTTCAGAGATCTGAGAGACTGTACTGCAGAGACATCAGAGACTGCTCCACAGATATTTGAAAGAGAGACTGTACTGCAAAGACATCCAGAAGCTGCAGAGCCATTTCATTGACTGCTCTGTATAGACATTCTGCATCTGAGACACTTTTCTACAAAGACGTCTGAGAGACTGCCGTGCAGATATATCCAGAACGAGAGTGTTCTGCAGAGAGATTCAACGTCCAAGAGAAACATCTCTGCAAAGACAACCACAAGACTTCATTGTCCTCTAGGAGAACGCGCATGAGAGACAAGTGACATCAGGACGTGAGCGCTCTGGTTCCACCATGCAGGGTGACCCTCCGACTATGAGAGTCTCCGATAGCGATGGGAAGCTAGACCTGAGCCCCAGCCCCCTCAACCACCGTGTGCCCCCCCGGGGGGTCAGCAGCAAGGTGTGGCAGTACAGGTCAGTGCACCCGGGGGTCCTATCACCTCCTCCCATCACACACCAGTCTAGCTTCACCGTAACTGGTGGGCAGCCAGGAGGTGCCTCCACCCATACCGCTGCAGGTAATGAGCCCCACCATGTGTCCTCCAGCGTGGTCTGGGGTCTATATATATATATATATATATATATATATATATATATATATATATGGAAGAAAAACAGGAGTCATCCATATGTGTCCGGGTGCAGGGGCCACACTTATATGAGTGAGGCTGAGATATGTTACCTGCACTGATACATTGTAACAAACTGGACAGGAAAGAGATTTGTGCTGATGGATTTAACTCAAAGAAGGTTGACTCAAACAGATACAACTCTTGTGTGTATACAGTGGTCTCTCAACATATGATGGTAATCCGTTCCAAACGGACCATCGTTTGTTGAAACCATTGCATGTTGAGGGATCCGTGCAATGTAAAGTATAGGACAGTGGTCTACAACCTGTGGACCTCCAGATGTTGCAAAACTACAACACCCAGCATGCCCGGACAGCCGTTGGCTGTCCGGGCATGCTGGGTGTTGTAGTTTTGCAACATCTGGAGGTCTGCAGGTTGTAGACCACTGTTAGAGGAAGTTGTACTCACCTGTCCCCGCCGCTCCGGACCGTCACCGCTGCCCGGGATGTCACCGTCCATCGCTGTCGCCGCGTCCCCGGGGTGTCCCTGACGCTCCGGCAAGGCCTCTGCTTCCCCGGCATCCTCGCTCTCCGTCGCCGCCATCACGTCGTTACGCACACCGCTCCTATTGGATGACGGGACGGCGTACGCAGCGACGATGCAGGGGATCCTGAAGAGGACGCGCCGGAGCCCCGAGGACAGGTAAGTGATCGTCAGCGGACCACACGGGGCACCGTAAACGGCTATCCGGTGGTGGCTGAAGCAGTCTGCGCTGCCGGATAGCCGTTTATGCGATGGCCCCGACATACAAAAGCATCGTATGTTGGTGCTGCCTTCAACATGCGATGGACTCTGAGAGTGGTCGTATGCTGAAATGATCGTATGTCGGGGCCGTCGTAGGGTCACTATATATATATATATATATATATATATATATATATATATATATATATATATATATATATTACTGTAACAACCCATCACTGACAGTCAGCTGGGGTCTCAAAAATAGGGAGAAATGGATTTATCAATACCGACTAAAAAAAAATCCGTCTTTGTTGATCATATCAAACAATCACAGTGCAGCTTTCATTTCTTAAAGGGGTTATCCAAGGATAAAAAGTAAATAAATACAAAAAATTCTAAATGGCTCAGGGTGGCAAAAATAAGTGGTATTTTCCCCAAGCCAGCTGTCGCACTAGCTCTCCCAGTCCTCTTTTTTTTTTTTTTTTTCTTTTCTGATGACACATTGTCCAGACATTGAATGACTGCTCGGCCAATCACTGAGGCAGGACTCCGCCGCGCCCTGTGATTGGCTGACTCAGGCAGTTTCTGTGAGGGTTGATGCTTCATCAGGATGAAGGGGTGACGAGCAGGTATCGGGAGCGCTCGGGGAAGCTGAATATCACTTTTGCTATTATAATATTATTTTCACGCCACCTTAAGCAATATAGAATTTTTCTTTTTATCCCCGGATAATCCCTTTAAGAAACGAAAGCAGAGCTGTGATTGGTTTCTATTTGCAGCAGCGACCGTTTTCTTTTAGACAATTATTAATCACCTACTTAGAAAGATGCAGAATTTTCAACTATACATTAATGAAGCTTTATGTAGGTGAAATGGGATGCCGTCCTTTTTAAGGGGTTCTCCACTGCCCCAGCGTTCGGAACATTTTGTTTCAAATGCTAAGAGCGGGTTTCGGGGGTTGTCACGCCCCCTTATGATGTCATGCCACGCCCCCTCAATGCAAGTCTATGGGAGGGGCGTGACGGCCGTCACGCCCCTCCCATAGACTGGCATTGAGGGGTCGTGGCGTGACATCACGAGGGAAGAGGCGACCCTGAAGCCCGCAACCAGCTTTCGGAACGAAATGTCCCAAACGCTGGGGCAGTGGAGAACCCCTTTAAAAGCAGCCTATGTACTGTTACTGGTGACAACAAGTTATATAGGGAAAAATAGGGTTTCTCACCATGTCCAAATGTCCTCCCTCCCATCTGCTATAGTGTGGAGAATGAGCTTTAAAGGGGTACTCCAGTGGAAAACAATTTTATTTAAATCAACTGGTGCCAGAAAGTTAAACAGATTTGTAAATGACTTCTATTAAAAAAATATTTATCCTTCCAGTACTTTTTAGTAGCTGTATGCTACAGAGGAAATTCTTTTCTTTTTGAATTTCTTTTTTGTGTTGTCCACAGTGCTCTCTGCTGACACCTGATGCCTGTATCAGGAACGGTCTAGAGCAGGAGAAAATCCTCATAGCAAACCAATGCTACTCTGGACAGTTCCTGACATGGCCAGTGATGTCAGCAAAGAGCACTGTGGACAAGACAAAAAAGAAATTCAAAAAGCAAAGAAATTCCTCTGTAGCATACAGCAGCTAAAAGTAAAGTTTTCCACCGGAGTACCCCTTTAAATTGTCCTGCGCCATATACTAATGAGGCTCAGGTAGTCAATGGGGCGTGCAGCGTCCCAAATTAGCCATCGCAGCCTTGGCTGTAATTCCGCCTACTCATGTGATTGACAGCCCAGGCGCAACCTCCGTCCCTTCCCTGCTCCTTCAAGGGTCTCCCTATCCCAAAATCCCCTTCATGCCCAGGAATATTGCTGCTTCTAGGTGTTTCAGGTGAGGAGAGCGGTGATGGCAGCCGGGCCCGGGATGGCGATTACATCTGGGTAGGCGGATTACAGCCCAGGGCACAATGACTACTTAGGCCTCATTAGTAAACTACACAGGATGATTTTAAAGCTAATTTCCCACACTATAGTGAACGGGCAGAAGGACATCTGGACATAAGAAACCATATTATACACTATATAATGTGTTGTCACCAGTTATATACGGCTAAACCTGTGACGGATCCCTTTAAGGTGTTAAGATAATTACATACTAAGTAGATGTCCATACAGGGTGGAAGTGCCATGTGAGGAGCGAGAGGAGAGAGAAGAGTCATGTGAGGAGCGAGAGGAGAGAGAGGAGTCATGTGAGGAGCGAAAGGAGAGAGAAGAGTCATGTGAGGAGAGAGAGGAGTCATGTGAGGAGAGAGAGGAGTCATGTGAGGAGAGAGAGAGTAGTCATGTGAGGAGAGAGAGGAGTCATGTGAGGAGAGAGAGGAGTCATGTGAGGAGAGAGAGAGGAGTCATGTGAGGAGAGAGAGGAGTCATGTGAGGAGAGAGAGGAGTCATGTGAGGAGGAGAGAGAGAGAGAAGTCATGTGAGGAGAGAGAGAGAGAGAGGAGTCATGTGAGGAGAGAGAGGAGTCATGTGAGGAGAGAGAGGAGTCATGTGAGGAGAGAGAGAGGAGTCATGTGAGGAGAGAGAGAGGAGTCATGTGAGGAGAGAGAGGAGTCATGTGAGGAGAGAGAGGAGTCATGTGAGGAGAGAGAGGAGTCATGTGAGGAGAGAGAGGAGTCATGTGAGGAGAGAGAGGAGTCATGTGAGGAGAGAGAGGAGTCATGTGAGGAGAGAGAGAGAGGAGTCATGTGAGGAGAGAGAGAGAGGAGTCATGTGAGGAGAGAGAGAGAGGAGTCATGTGAGGAGAGAGAGGAGTCATGTGAGGAGAGAGAGGAGTCATGTGAGGAGAGAGAGGAGTCATGTGAGGAGAGAGAGGAGTCATGTGAGGAGAGAGAGGAGTCATGTGAGGAGAGAGAGGAGTCATGTGAGGAGAGAGAGGAGTCATGTGAGGAGAGAGAGGAGTCATGTGAGGAGAGAGGAGTCATGTGAGGAGAGAGGAGTCATGTGAGGAGAGAGAGGAGTCATGTGAGGAGAGAGAGAGAAGAGTCATGTGAGGAGAGAGAGGAGAGAGAAGTCATGTGAGGAGAGAGAGGAGTCATGTGAGGAGAGAGAGGAGTCATGTGAGGAGAGAGAGGAGTCATGTGAGGAGAGAGAGGAGTCATGTGAGGAGAGAGAGGAGTCATGTGAGGAGAGAGAGGAGTCATGTGAGGAGAGAGAGGAGTCATGTGAGGAGAGAGAGAGAGGAGTCATGTGAGGAGAGAGAGAGAGGAGTCATGTGAGGGGAGAGAGAGAGGAGTCATGTGAGGGGAGAGAGAGAGGAGTCATGTGAGGGGAGAGAGAGAGGAGTCATGTGAGGGGAGAGAGAGAGGAGTCATGTGAGGGGAGAGAGAGAGGAGTCATGTGAGGAGAGAGAGAGAGGAGTCATGTGAGGAGAGAGAGAGGAGTCATGTGAGGAGAGAGAGAGAGGAGTCATGTGAGGAGAGAGAGAGAGGAGTCATGTGAGGAGAGAGAGAGAGGAGTCATGTGAGGAGAGAGAGAGAGGAGTCATGTGAGGAGAGAGAAGTCATGTGAGGAGCGAGGGGAGAGAGAAGAGTCATGTGAGGCGCGAGGGGAGAGAGAAGAGTCATGTGAGGCGCGAGGGGAGAGAGAGGAGTCATGTGAGGAGCGAGAGGAGTCATGTGAGGAGCGAGAGGAGTCATGTGAGGAGCGAGAGGAGTCATGTGAGGAGCGAGAGGAGTCATGTGAGGAGCGAGAGGAGTCATGTGAGGAGAGAGAGGAGTCATGTGAGGAGCGAGAGGAGTCATGTGAGGAGAGAGAGGAGTCATGTGAGGAGCGAGAGGAGTCATGTGAGGAGCGAGAGGAGAGAGAGGAGTCATGTGAGGCGCGAGGGGAGAGAGAGGAGTCATGTGAGGAGAGAGAGGAGTCATGTGAGGCGCGAGAGAGGAGTCATGTGAGGAGCGAGAGAGGAGTCATGTGAGGAGCAAGGGAAGAGTGCAGAGTCATGTGAGGAGCCAGGGGAGAGAGCAGAGTCATGTGAGGAGCCAGGGGAGAGAGCAGAGTCATGTGAGGAGCCAGGGGAGAGAGCAGAGTCATGTGAGGAGCCAGGGGAGGGAGCAGAGTCATGTGAGGAGCCAGGGGAGAGAGCAGAGTCATGTGAGGAGCCAGGGGAGGGAGCAGAGTCATGTGAGGAGCCAGGGGAGGGAGCAGAGTCATGTGAGGAGCCAGGGGAGGGAGCAGAGTCATGTGAGGAGCCAGGGGAGAGAGCAGAGTCATGTAGAGGGAGTAGAATCATGTGAGGCACAAGGGAACAGAGCAGAGTTATGTATGGAGCAAGGGGAGGGAGAAGTCATATGAGTAGCGAGGGGAACAGAGTGGAGTCATGTGAGGAGTCAGGGGAAGAGAGTGCAGTTATCTGAAGTGAACAGAATCACGTGAGGAGCGGGGGAGAGAGCGGAGTAATTTCAGAAGCGAGCGCAATCATGTAAGGAGTGATGGGAAAGAGCGGAGTTATCTGAAGAGAGAAGTATTATGTGAGGATCAAGGGGAGAGAGCGGAGTCATGTGAGAAGTGAGGGGGGAGAGTGCGGAGTCATGTGAGGAGCGAGGGGGGAGAGTGCGGAGTCATGTGAGGAGCGAGGGGGGAGAGTGCGGAGTCATGTGAGGAGCGAGGGGGAGAGTGCGGAGTCATGTGAGGAGCGAGGGGGAGAGTGCGGAGTCATGTGAGGAGCGAGGGGGGAGAGTGCGGAGTCATGTGAGGAGCGAGGGGGGAGAGTGCGGAGTCATGTGAGGAGCGAGGGGGGAGAGTGCGGAGTCCTGTGAGGAGCGAGGGGGGAGACTGCGGAATCATGACGAGGGGAGAGAGCAGAGTCATCTGAAGAGCGAGGAGAGTGCGGAGTCGTGTGAGGGGAGAGTGCGGAGTCGTGTGAGGGGGAGAGTGCGGAGTCGTGTGAGGGGGAGAGTGCGGAGTCGTGTGAGGGGAGAGTGCGGAGTCGTGTGAGGAGAGAGAGTGCGGAGTCGTGTGAGGAGAGAGAGAGAGGAGTCATGTGAGGAGAGAGAGAGAGGAGTCATGTGAGGAGAGAGAGAGAGGAGTCATGTGAGGAGAGAGAGAGAGGAGTCATGTGAGGAGAGAGAGAGAGGAGTCATGTGAGGAGAGAGAGAGAGGAGTCATGTGAGGAGAGAGAGAGAGGAGTCATGTGAGGAGAGAGAGAGAGGAGTCATGTGAGGAGAGAGAGAGAGGAGTCATGTGAGGAGAGAGAGAGAGGAGTCATGTGAGGAGAGAGAGAGAGGAGTCATGTGAGGAGAGAGAGAGAGGAGTCATGTGAGGAGAGAGAGAGAGGAGTCATGTGAGGAGAGAGAGAGAGGAGTCATGTGAGGAGAGAGAGAGAGGAGTCATGTGAGGAGAGAGAGAGAGGAGTCATGTGAGGAGAGAGAGAGAGGAGTCATGTGAGGAGAGAGAGAGAGGAGTCATGTGAGGAGAGAGAGAGAGGAGTCATGTGAGGAGAGAGAGAGAGAGGAGTCATGTGAGGAGAGAGAGAGAGGAGTCATGTGAGGAGAGAGAGAGAGAGGAGTCATGTGAGGAGAGAGAGAGAGAGGAGTCATGTGAGGAGAGAGAGAGAGGAGTCATGTGAGGAGAGAGAGAGAGAGGAGTCATGTGAGGAGAGAGAGAGAGAGGAGTCATGTGAGGAGAGAGAGAGAGGAGTCATGTGAGGAGAGAGAAGTCATGTGAGGAGAGAGAAGTCATGTGAGGAGCGAGAGGAGTCATGTGAGGAGCGAGAGGAGTCATGTGAGGAGCGAGAGGAGTCATGTGAGGAGCGAGAGGAGTCATGTGAGGAGCGAGAGGAGTCATGTGAGGAGCGAGAGGAGAGAGAGGAGTCATGTGAGGAGCGAGAGGAGAGAGAGGAGTCATGTGAGGAGCGAGAGGAGTCATGTGAGGAGAGAGAGGAGTCATGTGAGGCGCGAGGGGAGAGAGAGGAGTCATGTGAGGAGAGAGAGGAGTCATGTGAGGCGCGAGAGAGGAGTCATGTGAGGAGCAAGGGAAGAGTGCGGAGTCATGTGAGGAGCCAGGGGAGAGAGCAGAGTCATGTGAGGAGCCAGGGGAGAGAGCAGAGTCATGTGAGGAGCCAGGGGAGAGAGCAGAGTCATGTGAGGAGCCAGGGGAGGGAGCAGAGTCATGTGAGGAGCCAGGGGAGAGAGCAGAGTCATGTGAGGAGCCAGGGGAGGGAGCAGAGTCATGTGAGGAGCCAGGGGAGGGAGCAGAGTCATGTGAGGAGCCAGGGGAGGGAGCAGAGTCATGTGAGGAGCCAGGGGAGGGAGCAGAGTCATGTGAGGAGCCAGGGGAGAGAGCAGAGTCATGTGAG
The DNA here is from genome assembly GCF_029499605.1 of Hyla sarda. Lineage (NCBI taxonomy): Eukaryota > Metazoa > Chordata > Amphibia > Anura > Hylidae > Hyla > Hyla sarda. The sequence continues at coordinate 12,665,301 of NC_079196.1, read as the reverse complement.
GAGCCAGGGGAGAGAGCAGAGTCATGTAGAGGGAGCAGAATCATATGAGGAGAGAGAAGAGAGAGCAGAGTTATCTAAAGGGAACGGATTCATGTGAGGCACAAGGGAACAGAGCAGAGTTATGTATGGAGCAAGGGGAGGGAGAAGTCATGTGAGTAGCGAGGGGAACAGAGTGGAGTCATGTGAGGAGTCAGGGGAGAGAGTGCAGTTATCTGAAGTGAACAGAATCACGTGAGGAGCGGGGGAGAGAGCGGAGTCATTTCAGAAGCGAGCGCAATCATGTAAGGAGTGATGGGAAAGAGCGGAGTTATCTGAAGAGAGAAGTATTATGTGAGGATCAAGGGGAGAGAGCGGAGTCATGTGAGAAGTGAGGGGGGAGAGTGCGGAGTCATGTGAGGAGCGAGGGGGGAGAGTGCGGAGTCATGTGAGGAGCGAGGGGGGAGAGTGCGGAGTCATGTGAGGAGCGAGGGGGAGAGTGCGGAGTCATGTGAGGAGCGAGGGGGAGAGTGCGGAGTCATGTGAGGAGCGAGGGGGGAGAGTGCGGAGTCATGTGAGGAGCGAGGGGGGAGAGTGCGGAGTCATGTGAGGAGCGAGGGGGGAGAGTGCGGAGTCCTGTGAGGAGCGAGGGGGGAGACTGCGGAATCATGACGAGGGGAGAGAGCAGAGTCATCTGAAGAGCGAGGAGAGTGCGGAGTCGTGTGAGGGGAGAGTGCGGAGTCGTGTGAGGGGGAGAGTGCGGAGTCGTGTGAGGGGGAGAGTGCGGAGTCGTGTGAGGGGAGAGTGCGGAGTCGTGTGAGGAGAGAGAGTGCGGAGTCGTGTGAGGAGAGAGAGAGAGGAGTCATGTGAGGAGAGAGAGAGAGGAGTCATGTGAGGAGAGAGAGAGAGGAGTCATGTGAGGAGAGAGAGAGAGGAGTCATGTGAGGAGAGAGAGAGAGGAGTCATGTGAGGAGAGAGAGAGAGGAGTCATGTGAGGAGAGAGAGAGAGGAGTCATGTGAGGAGAGAGAGAGAGGAGTCATGTGAGGAGAGAGAGAGAGGAGTCATGTGAGGAGAGAGAGAGAGGAGTCATGTGAGGAGAGAGAGAGAGGAGTCATGTGAGGAGAGAGAGAGAGGAGTCATGTGAGGAGAGAGAGAGAGGAGTCATGTGAGGAGAGAGAGAGAGGAGTCATGTGAGGAGAGAGAGAGAGGAGTCATGTGAGGAGAGAGAGAGAGGAGTCATGTGAGGAGAGAGAGAGAGGAGTCATGTGAGGAGAGAGAGAGAGGAGTCATGTGAGGAGAGAGAGAGAGGAGTCATGTGAGGAGAGAGAGAGAGAGGAGTCATGTGAGGAGAGAGAGAGAGGAGTCATGTGAGGAGAGAGAGAGAGAGGAGTCATGTGAGGAGAGAGAGAGAGGAGTCATGTGAGGAGAGAGAGAGAGAGGAGTCATGTGAGGAGAGAGAGAGAGAGGAGTCATGTGAGGAGAGAGAGAGAGGAGTCATGTGAGGAGAGAGAAGTCATGTGAGGAGAGAGAAGTCATGTGAGGAGAGAGAAGTCATGTGAGGAGCGAGAGGAGTCATGTGAGGAGCGAGAGGAGTCATGTGAGGAGCGAGAGGAGTCATGTGAGGAGCGAGAGGAGTCATGTGAGGAGCGAGAGGAGTCATGTGAGGAGCGAGAGGAGAGAGAGGAGTCATGTGAGGAGCGAGAGGAGAGAGAGGAGTCATGTGAGGAGCGAGAGGAGTCATGTGAGGAGAGAGAGGAGTCATGTGAGGCGCGAGGGGAGAGAGAGGAGTCATGTGAGGAGAGAGAGGAGTCATGTGAGGCGCGAGAGAGGAGTCATGTGAGGAGCAAGGGAAGAGTGCGGAGTCATGTGAGGAGCCAGGGGAGAGAGCAGAGTCATGTGAGGAGCCAGGGGAGAGAGCAGAGTCATGTGAGGAGCCAGGGGAGAGAGCAGAGTCATGTGAGGAGCCAGGGGAGGGAGCAGAGTCATGTGAGGAGCCAGGGGAGAGAGCAGAGTCATGTGAGGAGCCAGGGGAGGGAGCAGAGTCATGTGAGGAGCCAGGGGAGGGAGCAGAGTCATGTGAGGAGCCAGGGGAGGGAGCAGAGTCATGTGAGGAGCCAGGGGAGGGAGCAGAGTCATGTGAGGAGCCAGGGGAGAGAGCAGAGTCATGTGAGGAGCCAGGGGAGAGAGCAGAGTCATGTAGAGGGAGCAGAATCATATGAGGAGAGAGAAGAGAGAGCAGAGTTATCTAAAGGGAACGGATTCATGTGAGGCACAAGGGAACAGAGCAGAGTTATGTATGGAGCAAGGGGAGGGAGAAGTCATGTGAGTAGCGAGGGGAACAGAGTGGAGTCATGTGAGGAGTCAGGGGAGAGAGTGCAGTTATCTGAAGTGAACAGAATCACGTGAGGAGCGGGGGAGAGAGCGGAGTCATTTCAGAAGCGAGCGCAATCATGTAAGGAGTGATGGGAAAGAGCGGAGTTATCTGAAGAGAGAAGTATTTTGTGAGGATCAAGGGGAGAGAGCGGAGTCATGTGAGAAGTGAGGGGGGAGAGTGCGGAGTCATGTGAGGAGCGAGGGGGGAGAGTGCGGAGTCATGTGAGGAGCGAGGGGGGAGAGTGCGGAGTCATGTGAGGAGCGAGGGGGGAGAGTGCGGAGTCCTGTGAGGAGCGAGGGGGGAGACTGCGGAATCATGACGAGGGGAGAGAGCAGAGTCATCTGAAGAGCGAGGAGAGTGCGGAGTCGTGTGAGGGGGAGAGTGCGGAGTCGTGTGAGGGGGAGAGTGCGGAGTCGTGTGAGGGGGAGAGTGCGGAGTCGTGTGAGGGGGAGAGTGCGGAGTCGTGTGAGGGGGAGAGTGCGGAGTCGTGTGAGGGGGAGAGTGCGGAGCCATGTGAGGGGGAGAGTGCGGAGCCATGTGAGGGGGAGAGTGCGGAGCCTTGTGAGGGGGAGAGTGCGGAGCCTTGTGAGGGGGAGAGTGCGGAGCCTTGTGAGGGGGAGAGTGCGGAGCCTTGTGAGGGGGAGAGTGCGGAGCCTTGTGAGGGGGAGAGTGCGGAGCCTTGTGAGGGGGAGAGTGCGGAGCCTTGTGAGGGGGAGAGTGCGGAGCCATGTGAGGGGGAGAGTGCGGAGCCATGTGAGGGGGAGAGTGCGGAGCCTTGTGAGGGGGAGAGTGCGGAGCCATGTGAGGGGGAGAGTGCGGAGCCATGTGAGGGGGAGAGTGCGGAGCCTTGTGAGGGGGAGAGTGCGGAGTCATGTGAGGTCCTAAAGTGTCGTTGTCTGCTTTGCCATAGTTTGGACAGTTTAGCGATAACGTGTGACCCCTGGAGCTCGGCCATCACAGGGTTAATATTTGACTCTCTTTGTGATGGGGAAGTGAATGTGCAGATCTCTCCGGAATGTTCCGGATGGTCACAGTGGAAAGTTTGTATCAGTTGTGGAGCCGGGAGCTGGTTATATGTCAGTAACTATAGTGTAATATAATATAATGAGGTCAGGGGTCATAAACATGTGAAACATTAACACAAGTTGTTACAATGTATCGGTGGAGTCCTGGTTCTTCTGTCTTTGCTTTAGGGGTCCGCCCCAGATCTGTAGGGGTACCCGCCCTGTGGATGTGCAGCCCCGTATATGATCAGAGGGGATCATTGTCATTCGGCGCTATGTTCAGTGCACGGAGTTGTTAATACAATTGTAACAAATCGTGCAGCAAGCGGAGACCTCAAGGTGATAAAAGGAAACAAATTCTATTAGTAAGTTGCCGAAATTTGTGTTTTTCAATGATTTTATATACAGGAGGCTCCGAAATCTCCCACTTGGTGGCTTCTCCTCCTATCATCCACTGACAAATACTTCCATCCATCGTATACGAGGGATAAAACTTAAAGGGGTACTCCGCTGCTCAGCGCTTGGAACAAACTGTTCCTAACGCTGGATCCGTGAGCTGGTGACTTCATAGCCCCGCCCCCTCATGACATCACGCCCCACCCCCTCAATGCAAGTCTATGGGAGGGGGCGTGACGGCTGCTACGGAAGCCTGTGAGATCCAGCCAGAGGCTGTAGTGTCTGCAGCTCATCAGGTCACACTGTATATTGCAGCATAGCATAACCTGTAAAAAGTGTAAAAAAATAAAATAAAAAGTTCTTTAATAAAAGTATGAAGTGTAAAAAAAGAAAAAAAATGCCCCTTTCCCAATAAAAGCCCTGTATTATCACCAAAAAAATTAAAAACACAAATTATATACATGATAGGTATTGCCACGTCCGTAATGATGTGTACTATAAGATTATAATGTAAATTATGCCGCACGGTGAACGCCCTAAAAAAAACATAAAAAAAGCGCAAAATTCGCCAATTTTGGTACAAATAGCGGAATAAAAAAGATCAAAAGGTAGCATGTAGCACAAAAATGATACCAATAAAAATTACAGCTCATCCCGCAAAAAATAAGCCCTTACTCAATGTCGTCGGATAAAAAATAAAAAAGTTACGGCTGTTGGAAAATAAATGGCAGAAAAATAATTTTGCTCAGAAAAGGAAAAAGAACATAGAAAGCGATAAAATGGTATCGCCATAATCGTACCGACCCACAGAATAAATAGAACATCACTTTTAACGCACAGTGTACACCATAAAAAAAAATTTTAAACGCCAGAAATTTTCCCGTTTTTCACAATATTTTGAAGTTTTTCACAAAAAAATGCTGCATGTGTCAACAAAAATGCACCAGTTATATAAAGTACAATATGTCACAAAAAAACTATCTCAGAATCGCTCCAATCAGAAAAAGCGTTCTGAAGTTATTACCGTTTAAAGAGATACATGTCAAATAAAAAAAAATAGAGCCTGGTCATTAAGGTAAAAAGTGGGTCCGTCCTTAAAGGGGTACTCCACCCCTAGACATCTTATCCCCTATCCAAAGGATAGGGGATAAGATGTCTGATCACGGGGGTCCCGCCGCAATATAGCATGTGGCACCCACCTGTTTCTGGTCCGGAAGCGCTGGAGGGTCTGGGTCCCAACCACCAGAATGGAAGTCCATGACGTCCTGACTCCGCCCCCGTGTGACATCACGCCCCGTCCCCTCAGTGCAAGTCTATGGGAGGGGGCGTGACAGCCATCTCACAGAAGACCTTTCTGCTTTGCCAATCAGCGCTAAGACGGGGACACCACTGCGGTCACTGATTGGTTAGGCAGGAAGGTCCTTTTATACAACAAAGTGCAGCACGGCAGGGAACTGGCATTGAGATAGCGGCAAGGGGGGGTCTGTATAGGTCAGGGGTCGGCAACCCGCGGCTCCGGGGCCACATGTGGCTCTTTTACACCTTTGCCGCGGCTCCGGTGTGAGGTGAATAAGGGAGGGGCAAGTTTTCCGAAGCTACAGCGGGGAGGATCGAGGGCGGAGCCATGGGTTTGATTTTTTTTCACCGCACGTCTGCAGATAATTAAGCCACGCCCCCTCAGAGGATGGAGAGCACGAGAGCGCAGCTCTGCATAATACAAGGAGACAGTGGGGACGGACACAGCTCCTCCCTCCCCCGCTCTGTACACACAGGACCTCATTCTTCACGGGGAGGTTTCATGTTTGCACAGGGGAAACACAGAGCGGGTGAGGGGAGAGGAGACTGCACTGCAGGGGCTGGGGAATATCGGGCAGTATGTAAATATCATACTGGGAATGATGGGGGGACGGGGACTGCTGAATGACACATGCTGGGAGTTGTAGTCCCTCTTATGTGTGTGTATGACAGTGTTTCCCAACCAGGGAATGCTGGGAGTCCTAGTTTTGCAACATCGGTAGACACCCTGGTTGGGAAACACTGGTGTATGAACTACAACTCCCAGGAGACTACTGATACAATAGAGGTGTCGGTGAACTACAACTCCCAGGAGAATACTGATACAATAGAGGTGTTGGTGAACTACAACTCCCAGGAGAATACTGATACAATAGAGGTGTTGGTGAACTACAACTCCCAGGAGACTACTGATACAATAGAGGTGTTGGTGAACTACAACCCCCAGGAGAATACTGATACAATAGAGGTGTTGGTGAACTACAACTCCCAGGAGAATACTAAGATACAATAGAGGTGTTGGTGAACTACAACTCCCAGGAGAATACTGATACAATAGAGGTGTTGGTGAACTACAACTCCCAGGAGAATACTAAGATACAATAGAGGTGTTGGTGAACTACAACTCCCAGGAGAATACTGATACAATAGAGGTGTTGGTGAACTACAACCCCCAGGAGACTACTAAGATACAATATAGGTGTTGGTGAACTACAAATCCCAGGAGACTACTGATACAATATAGGTGTTGATGAACTACAACTCCCAGGAGAATACTAAGATACAATAGAGGTGTTGGTGAACTACAACTCCCAGTAGACTACAGAGGCAGCATGCTGGTGTTATACCACAGACTGAAGACTCCTGAATGACACATGCTGGGAGTTGTAGTCCCTTTTGTGTGTGTATGCCAGTGTATCCCAACCAGGGCATCAGAGGGGAGGGGGGTTTTGCGGCTCCCAGTTTTGTTTGTTTTTTTCTTCGGAAACTGGTCCAAGTTGCTTTTTTTTTTGTCTTAAAGGTTGCACACCTTAAAGGGGTACTCCGTCCCTAGACATCTTATTCCCTATCCAAAGGATAGGGGATAAGATGTCTGATCGCGGGGGTCCCACCACTGGGACCCACGCAATCTCGGCTGCAGCACCCCAGACATAGACTTGCATTGAGGGGGGGGCGTGGCCGTGACCTCATGAGCGGGGCGTGGCCATGACGTCGTGAGCCTCCGACACTGCACCTGAAGCTCTAAACAAATGCCGGGTGCAGCAGGACGCCGACGCCCCTATCCTTTGACCCCTTATCCCCTATCCTTTGACCCCTTATCCCCTATCCTTTGACCCCTTATCCCCTATCCTTTGACCCCTTATCCCCTATCCTCTGACCCCTGGGCTGTGATGCATGATAAGTCTATAGGGTGACTGATCCGTCCTACAGAAGTGAGGGGTTCAGGGCGTTTATGTTGGTAGCTGTAACTCTCGTCTCCTCTGTTCTCTCCCCCAGCGACCACATGGAAAATATCTGCGGGTATCTGATGAAGTACACCAACCTGGTCACCGGCTGGCAGTTCAGGTAGGTGAGGAGGGGAATGGGTAGCACTGAAAATAGATAAACATTACGGGTTCTGATCAAGATTTTCCTATTTAATTGAATGGGATAATAGGCAAAATGTCTGCACAAAACCCACGACAGCTAAAACATTCTAAGGTTAAAAAAATCCACATAATGTTCCAAAAATTCCTGCAGATGTTATGTACAACATAATTTGCAAAGCGGAGAGGATGTCCAGCCTGTAGGAGTTTCAAAAGATAGCCTTTATAAAACCATCCATAATGTAGTACAGCACTTGGCACTGGGTTGAGACCTGACGTGTTTCTGACATTGTGTTCTTACTCATCCCTCATGAGTAAGGACTTGACGTCTACATCAGAAACACGTCGGGTCTGAAACCAGTGCCCAGTGCTGTACTACATGCTTTTATGGAACATTAATGAAGGTTATCTTTCTAAACTTCTTTGAAAACTCATTCCAGACTGGACATTCTCTCCATTTTGCACGTTGTGTTGGGGCTGGAGATGGTGCACACCTGTTTGCATTTGTACAGCATAAACAAGCCATGTGCCTTTGGTGCAGGATATACTCCAAAATATTCCCAAATACACAATGCAGCTGAAATATTTAGTTTTTTACTCTTCAAGTGTGGTTGAGGCTTTAAAAAGTACATGACCTATCGCAGAAAAAAAAAGTTTCTATATGTTCCTAACTAGGTCATGCAGATGCTTTTCATGTCTTTGTGTCTCGCTTCTGTATTTGGCTCACAAATACTTCTGTTCTGCTGGTTACTCATTCTGACATCCTCTGCTCAGGAAGGGGAGTGTCCAAGGCAAACACTCATGTCATCCCATGCTCACCATGCATTCACTTCCTCCCTGAGTCTGCTGTGCTGTGCAGGGTCTCTTCATCCAATCACTGCAGGCTGCTCTGTAACCCCCTCCTCTCTGTTTTTATGCTGCAGTCTTTTTAAAGGACATCTGCAGCAAAAAAACAACTTATCCCCTATGCACAGAATAGGGGATAAGTGTCTGATCGCGGGGGGTCTGACCGCTTGGACACCCGCGATCTCCTGCACGGAGGCACGCCTCTGCTGTGGCACTCCCGTGCAGGTGACGTGCAGGCCACAGCCTGACGATGCGGCAGACACACCTCCTCAATTTATCTCTATGGAAGAGGCGGGGAGGCAGCGTTCGTTCCTCCCCGCCGCTCCCGTAGAACTGTATGGGGAGGGGGCATACCGTCGACCTCAGCAGCAGCCACGCCCCCTCCCATAGACTTGCATTGAAGGAGCTTGGCCAACCCCCGTCAGCATGCACACAGCGTTTGGAACTGATGCTGGCCAGTGGAGTACCCCTTTAATGAGACTGCACAGTGCGGGAAATTAAAGTGCCAACTCCAACAACTTCCTGGATCCCATGAGAATTCACGCGCACTGAATCCATTCCACCATCAGGCGGCGCTGTAGAACACCAGTGTTTCTGTTTTAATCTTTTTACTGTGTTCTCTCCTCTAGATTTTTCGTCTTGAACAATGAAGCGGGGCTATTGGAATATTTCGTAAATGAGCAGTCGAAGAACCAGAAGCCGAGGGGCACGGTGCAGCTGGCCGGGGCCGTCATCTCCCCCAGTGATGAAGACTCCCACACATTTACAGTCAATGCTGCTAGTGGAGAACTTTACAAACTGAGAGGTGAGTGGGCTTAAAGGGGAACTCCAGTGGGGAAAAAAAAAGTTTTTAAATAAACTGGTGCCAGAAAGTTATACGGATTTGTGAATGACTTCTATTTAAAAATCGAAATCCTTCCAGGACTTATCAGCTGCTGTATGCTCCAGAAGAAGTTGTGTAGTTCTTTCCAGTCTGACCACAGTGCTCTCTGCTGACACCTCTGTCCATGGCAGGAACTAGAGTAGCATCAAATCCCCATCGCAAACCTCTCCTGCTCCGGACAGTTCCTGACATGGACAGAGGTGGCAGCAGAGAGCACTGTGGTCAGAATGGAAAGAACTACACAACTTCCTGTGGAGAATACAGCAGCTGGAAGGATTAAGATTTTTAAATAGTAGTAATTTAGAAATCTGTTTGACTTTCTAGCACCAGTTGGAGTACCACTTTAACTCATATATAAATGTATATCCTCCAACCCTATACGTGTAATCCTATATTCTGCATGTCAGTAAATATCCGTACGCTCACATATGATGTCCCCATCAGCTTCAGACACCAAAGAGCGGCAGCACTGGGTGAGCCGTCTACAGATCTGTACACAGCACCACACGGAAGCCATTGGCAAGGTGAGGCAGGGTCAGGGGTCATAGCTGGAGACTCAGTGACCTGAACGCTCTGTTCACACACGTTCTTCTCTCCTCTGCAGAACAATCCTCCTCTGAAGTCTCGTAGCTTCTCTCTGGCTTCTCAGGGCAGCGGCAGCTCTCCCGGCACCCAGCGTCGGCCCAGCCAAAGTGCTTCATCGTTCTTTAACATTGGCCACCACCGTGCGCTGCCAGGCGGCAGGAGAGCCCAGATGTTACAGCCGGATCACCTGGGAGAAGTGCGGGAGGTGAGTGGGAGAGCGACTCCTGGTCCTTGTCCTCTACAGCAGCTGCAGACCGAGCACCCGACAACTCAGGGTTCTTGGTGGTCTGTCTGCTGGGATCCTGACCAATCAGACCATTGTTTCCCAACCAGGGTGCCTCCAGCTGTTGCAAAACTTCAACTCCCAGCATGCCCGGACAGCCAGTGTCTGTCGGGGCATGGTGGGAGTTGTAGTTTTGCAACAGCTGGAGGCACCCTGGTGTGGAAACACTGTACAGCTGTTGCAAAACTACAGCTCCCAGCATGCCTGGACAGGAGCTACCTGGCATTAAGTGCTCATGCTGATGTGTGCATTACAAATAGTGAGGTTTTTCCTACAGAAGATATAGCATATAAAAGGGATAGACCTAAAGGTCTGATCCAGTGTTTCCCAACCAGGGTGCCTCCAGCTGTTGCAAAACTACAACTCCCAGCATGCCTAGACAGGCTTTGGCTATCCAGGCATGCTGGGAGTTGTAGTTTTGAAACAGCTGGAGGCACCCTGGTTGGGAAACACTGGATCTGACCAATACAACTCCCAGTATGCCCTGGTTTGGAAACACTGCACAGCTGTTGCAAAACTACAACTCCCAGCATGCCTAGACAGGCTTTGGCTATCCAGGCTTGCTGGGAGTTGTAGTTTTGCAACAGCTGGAGGCACCCTGGTTGGGAAACGCTGGATCAGACCTTTAGGTCTATCCCTTTCATATGCTATATCTTCTGTAGGAAAACCTCACTATTTGTAATGCACAAATCATCATGAGCACTCAATGCCAGGTAGCTCCTGCAAAGGCAAAGATATTTGTGCATAAAAAAAAAAAAAAATCAGCATATAACAACATTAAAACCCCTAAAATCCTTGTAGGTTCTCTTCACCAGGGGGAGAGGGCTCATTGTTGTGTGTCCTGGGATCTGGCAGCAGCTTTTTAATCACATGATGATGATGTCATTAAGAGTTCAGCAGCTTTATTCTGATGTAACCGGCGGCAGCTGAGACCTCGCTGGATACCTTCACTTTCTGTAACCGGCGGCAGCTGAGACCTCGCTGGACACCTTCACTTTCTGTAACCGGCGGCAGCTGAGACCTCGCTGGACGCCTTCACTTTCTGTAACAGGCGGCAGCTGAGACCTCGCTGGACACCTTCACTTTCTGTAACCGGCGGCAGCTGAGACCTCGCTGGACGCCTTCACTTTCTGTTACCGGCGGCAGCTGAGACCTCGCTGGACACCTTCACTTTCTGTAACCGGCGGCAGCTGAGACCTCGCTGGACGCCTTCACTTTCTGTAACCGGCGGCAGCTGAGACCTCGCTGGACACCTTCACTTTCTGTAACCGGCGGCAGCTGAGACCTCGCTGGACGCCTTCACTTTCTGTAACAGGCAGCAGCTGAGACCTCGCTGGACACCTTCATTTTCTGTAACCGGCGGCAGCTGAGACCTCGCTGGACACCTTCACTTTCTGTAACCGGCGGCAGCTGAGACCTCGCTGGACGCCTTCACTTTCTGTAACCGGCGGCAGCTGAGACCTCGCTGGACACCTTCACTTTCTGTCGCCAAAGTTGCGGTCACAGTATCTTGTCTTAGGGTTACGTTACAAAGTGCACGGAAAATGTGTAATGTAGAAGTGATGGGACCGATTCACTGCGGACGCGCAGAGTGATCCTGTAACTAGACACCCCCCATACTGACCTAGAAATGTAGGTAGCTGTAAGCCCCCCCCCTTTTTCACCTTTAGTTATGCTGCTTCCTGTGCTAAAATAAAACTTAAATATAAAAAGAATTCTGCCCTATATACCCTATAAGGACAGTGATCACAGAATGTTACAAATCTTTACTAATTCATTGAAAAAGATAAAACTATTATCTTGCAGTGACATAAGTATTCATACCCTTTACTCGGGACTAAGTTAAACCCCCTATGGCAGTGATTCCGGCCTCCAGTCTTCTTGGGGATGCGGCCACAAGGTTTACACCCCTGGATTTGGGGATTTTCTCCCATTCTTCTCTGCAGATCCTCTCTGTCAGGTTGAATGGGGCCCGGTGCTGGAAGCCATTTTCAGGTCTTTTCAGAGATGTTCCATTGGGTCCAGGCCACTCAAGGACATTCACAGAGTTGTCCCTAAGCCGCTCCTGTCTTGTCCTGGCTGTGTACTTAGGGTCATTGTCTTGTTGGAAGGTGAAACATCAGCCCAGTCTGAGGTCCAGAACTCTGGAATATTTCTGTACTTTCCTTCATTTAGTTTTCCCTCAACCCTGACCAGTCTCCCTTTCCCCACAGATGGTATTGGGCAGGTGATGGGCAGTGTCTGGTTTCCTCCAGACATGATGCTGCCCCCACCATGATCACTGTAGGGATGGTATTGGGCAGGTGATGGGCAGTACCTGGTTTCCTCCAGACATGATGCTGCCCCCACCATGATCACTGTAGGGATGGTATTGGGCAGGTGATGGGCAGTACCTGGTTTCCTCCAGACATGATGCTGCCCCCACCATGATCACTGTAGGGATGGTATTGGGAAGGTGATGGGCAGTGCCTGGTTTCCCCCAGACATGATGCTGCCCCCACCATGATCACTGTAGGGATGGTATTGGGCAGGTGATGGGCAGTGCCTGGTTTCCTCCAGACATGATGCTGCCCCCACCATGATCACTGTAGAGATGGTATTGGGCATGTGATGGGCAGTGTCTGGTTTCCTCCAGACATGATGCTGCCCCCACCATGATCACTGTAGGGATGGTATTGGGCAGGTGATGGGCAGTACCTGGTTTCCCCCAGACATGATGCTGCCCCCACCATGATCCTTGTAGGGATGGTATTGGGCAGGTGATGGGCAGTGCCTGGTTTCCTCCAGACATGATGCTGCCCCCACCATGATCACTGTAGGGATGGTATTGGGCAGGTGATGGGCAGTACCTGGTTTCCTCCAGACATGATGCTGCCCCCACCATGATCACTGTAGGGATGGTATTGGGCAGGTGATGGGCAGTGCCTGGTTTCCCCCAGACATGATGCTGCCCCCACCATGATCACTGTAGGGATGGTATTGGGCAGGTGATGGGCAGTGCCTGGTTTCCTCCAGACATGATGCTGCCCCCACCATGATCACTGTAGGGATGGTATTGGGCAGGTGATGGGCAGTGCCTGGTTTCCTCCAGACATGATGCTGCCCCCACCATGATCCCTGTTGGGATGGTATTGGGCATGTGATGGGCAGTGTCTGGTTTCCTCCAGACATGATGCTGCCCCCACCATGATCACTGTAGGGATGGTATTGGGCAAGTGATGGGCAGTACCTGGTTTCCCCCAGACATGATGCTGCCCCCACCATGATCCTTGTAGGGATGGTATTGGGCAGGTGATGGGCAGTGCCTGGTTTCCTCCAGACATGATGCTGCCCCCACCATGATCACTTTAGGGATGGTATTGGGCAGGTGATGGGCAGTGCCTGGTTTCCCCCAGACATGATGCTGCCCCCACCATGATCACTGTAGGGATGGTATTGGGCAGGTGATGGGCAGTGCCTGGTTTCCTCCAGACATGATGCTGCCCCCACCATGATCACTGTAGAGATGGTATTGGGCATGTGATGGGCAGTGTCTGGTTTCCTCCAGACATGATGCTGCCCTCACCATGATCACTGTAGGGATGGTATTGGGCAGGTGATGGGCAGTACCTGGTTTCCTCCAGACATGATGCTGCCCCCACCATGATCACTGTAGGGATGGTATTGGGCAGGTGATGGGCAGTGCCTGGTTTCCTCCAGACATGATGCTGCCCCCACCATGATCACTGTAGGGATGGTATTGGGCAGGTGATGGGCAGTGCCTGGTTTCCTCCAGACATGATGCTGCCCCCACCATGATCACTGTAGGGATGGTATTGGGCAGGTGATGGGCAGTACCTGGTTTCCCCCAGACATGATGCTGCCCCCACCATGATCCTTGTAGGGATGGTATTGGGCAGGTGATGGGCAGTACCTGGTTTCCTCCAGACATGATGCTGCCCCCACCATGATCACTGTAGGGATGGTATTGGGCAGGTGATGGGCAGTGCCTGGTTTCCCCCAGACATGATGCTGCCCCCACCATGATCACTGTAGGGATGGTATTGGGCATGTGATGGGCAGTGTCTGGTTTCCTCCAGACATGATGCTGCCCCCACCATGATCACTGTAGGGATGGTATTGGGCAGGTGATGGGCAGTACCTGGTTTCCCCCAGACATGATGCTGCCCCCACCATGATCACTGTAGGGATGGTATTGGGCAGGTGATGGGCAGTACCTGGTTTCCCCCAGACATGATGCTGCCCCCACCATGATCCTTGTAGGGATGGTATTGGGCAGGTGATGGGCAGTGCCTGGTTTCCTCCAGACATGATGCTGCCCCCACCATGATCACTATAGGGATGGTATTGGGCAGGTGATGGCAGTGCCTGGTTTCCTCCAGACATGATGCTGCCCCCACCATGATCACTGTAGGGATGGTATTGGGCAGGTGATGGGCAGTACCTGGTTTCCCCCAGACATGATGCTGCCCTCACCATGATCACTATAGGGATGGTATTGGGCAGGTGATGGCAGTGCCTGGTTTCCTCCAGACATGATGCTGCCCCCACCATGATCACTGTAGGGATGGTATTGGGCAGGTGATGGGCAGTGCCTGGTTTCCTCCAGACATGATGCTGCCCCCACCATGATCACTGTAGGGATGGTATTGGGCAGGTGATGGGCAGTGCCTGGTTTCCTCCAGACATGATGCTGCCCCCACCATGATCACTGTAGGGATGGTATTGGGCAGGTGATGGGCAGTACCTGGTTTCCCACAGATATGATGCTGCCCCCACCATGATCACTGTAGGGATGGTATTGGGCAGGTGATGGGCAGTGCCTGGTTTCCTCCAGACATGATGCTGCCCCCACCATGATCACTGTAGGGATGGTATTGGGCAGGTGATGGGCAGTGCCTGGTTTCCTCCAGACAGAATGCTGCCCCCACCATGATCACTGTAGGGATGGTATTGGGCAGGTATTGGGCAGTGCCTGGTTGCCCCCAGACATGATGCTTCCCCCACCATGATCACTGTAGGGATGGTATTGGGCAGGTGATGGGCAGTGCCTGGTTTCCCCCAGACATGATGCTGCCCCCACCATGATCACTGTAGGGATGGTATTGGGCAGGTTATGGGCAGTGCCTGGTTTCCTCCAGACATGATGCTGCCCCCACCATGATCACTGTAGGGATGGTATTGGGCAGGTGATGGGCAGTGCCTGGTTTCCTCTATACATGATGCTGCCCCCACCATGATCACTGTAGGGATGGTATTGGGCAGGTGATGGGCAGTGCCTGGTTTCCTCCAGACATGATGCTGCCCCCACCATGATCACTGTAGAGATGGTATTGGGCAGGTGATGGGCAGTGCCTGGTTTCCCCCAGACATGATGCTGCCCCCACCATGATCACTGTAGGGATGGTATTGGGCAGGTGATGGGCAGTACCTGGTTTCCCCCAGACATGATGCTGCCCCCACCATGATCACTGTAGGGATGGTATTGGGCAGGTGATGGGCAGTGCCTGGTTTCCCCCAGACATGATGCTGCCCCCACCATGATCACTGTAGGGATGGTATTGGGCAGGTTATGGGCAGTGCCTGGTTTCCTCTATACATGATGCTGCCCCCACCATGATCACTGTAGGGATGGTATTGGGCAGGTGATGGGCAGTGCCTGGTTTCCTCCAGACATGATGCTGCCCCCACCATGATCACTGTAGAGATGGTATTGGGCAGGTGATGGGCAGTGCCTGGTTTCCCCCAGACATGATGCTGCCCCCACCATGATCACTGTAGGGATGGTATTGGGCAGGTGATGGGCAGTACCTGGTTTCCCCCAGACATGATGCTGCCCCCACCATGATCACTGTAGGGATGGTATTGGGCAGGTGATGGGCAGTGCCTGGTTTCCTCCAGACATGATGCTGCCCCCACCATGATCACTGTAGGGATGGTATTGGGCAGGTGATGGGCAGTGCCTGGTCTCCTCCAGACATGATGCTGCCCCCACCATGATCACTGTAGGGATGGTATTGGGCAGGTGATGGGCAGTGCCTGGTTTCCTCCAGACATGATGCTGCCCCCACCATAATCACTGTAGGGATGGTATTGGGCAGGTGATGGGCAGTGCCTGGTTTCCTCTATACATTATGCTGTGCCCACCATGATCACTGTAGGGATGGTATTGGGCAGGTGATGGGCAGTACCTGTTGACTTCCATGTGTTATTACTGAGGAGGTTTCTTTCTACCATAAAGCCCAGACTGTGGAGGCCGCAGTGATGGTTCTGGACCTTCTGGAAGTTTCTCCCATCTGCACACAGGATCTTTGGGGCTCATCCATAGTGCCCATTGTGTTCTTGGTCTCTTCTCTTACTAAGGGCCCTTCTCCCCGATCACCTTGTGTGGTGGGTTTTTCCTTCTTCTTCCATGTAAGAATTATGGAGGCCACTGAGCTCTTGGGAAATTTCAGTTCAGCATTGATGTTTTTGTCCCCATCTCCAGATCTCTGACCTCTCCAGGCAGTTCTTTCCCCCTCATCCCCTGGCGTTTGCTCTGATATACATTGTCAGCTGTGAGCCCTTATATAGACAGGGATGTATCTTCCCAAATTCTGTCCAATCAGATGAATTTACCACAAGTGAGGGTCTGAATACTTATGTTTATATAAATCCTAAAATGCTTCATGATGTGAGAAAACTTTAATTAACAAAAGGAGCAACATAATAAAATGTGAAAAAAACGTTTATGGGTCTGAAAACTTTCTAAATTGTAAGCATTGTATGTATACAGCAGTGGGGACTGTCTGCTGAGACGTCCGCAGATTTAAAAAACGGAGGTGAGTGCACTGAGCATGCTCAGACAGGGCTCCAGTCTCTATGGGGCTTTAGAACATTCTGCCCCATAGAAAATAAATGGCGCCCTGGCTGAGCGTGCTCGGGGTGCTCCGTTTTTTTCTATGGGAGATGTCACCTCTATTCCTATGGATAGGGGATAACTTTGGACTGGGATAACCCCTTGAATACTTCTGTATCTATTTTCTGATATGTTCTCTTCTGTGTCTTAAGATGATGACGCGGGCGGAGACTCAGCAGAGGGACCTAATGCGCAGCATAGAAGGCCTCCCATCCAGCGGTCACTTCAGCTCCCTGGACCAGGACCTGCTCATGCTGAAGGCCACATCTATGGCGACCATGAACTGCCTGAATGATTGTTTCCACATGTTGTACCAGCAGCACACAGCGTTACAGAAGAACAGCCTGCCCCCTGGTGAGTAACCCCCTTCCACCATCGCCGCACACCCTTAAAGGGATATTCCAGCCATAGACATTTTATCCCCTGGAGACGTGACATCACACCACACCCCCTCCATTCTTGTCTATGGGAGGGGGCGTGACCACCGTCACGCCCCCTCCCATAGACATGAATGGAGGGGGTGTGGCGTGACCTCACGAGGGGGGAGCCCCCATAATCAGACATCTTATACCCTATCCTTTGGATAGGAGATAAGATGTCTATGGCTGTAATACCCCTTTAAGGGAGGTGCCATGCTGGCTATAGATATGATTGCTGTACGTGGATCCTGCTGAATTATGGCTGATGGTCGCCTCATATCGCTGCTTTTTGGGGAAGAACACAGATTAGGCTGTAACTAGGGATGTCCAGATACCAATACTGGTATCCGTAACGGGACCGAACTGGACATTTGCACGAGTACTTGTACTCCTGCAAATGTCCCTGATACCCAATCCAATACTCGCCAGCGGGACCCCCATCAGGTATCACAGAGGTGCCGAACTATGCAGCGTGCCCAGCAGCTGAGCGCGCGTCATAGCCGGGGCCTGTGGCTAATGCCTAACATCACAGATTGCGGTGATGTCTGGCATTAACCTTTTAGATGCCACGATCATAGTTGATCGTGGCGTCTAAAAGTCCTGAAGTTAACTGCTGGTAAGCTCAGGGATTCTGATCGGGATAGCCGCGGTGAAATCACGGTGTCCCAATCAGCTGAGAGGACGGACGGAGGTCCCATACCCTGCTTTGTGCCATCCAATAGTCGCTCCTTTACTATTGCTAGCCATGGCAGGCAGTAGTAAAGGAGCGCCGATAACACTGATCAATGCTATGCTATGGCATACCATTGATCAGTGTATGCAATCTGCATAGTTCATGTATTAGTGCCCTATGGTGACTAAAAAAGTAAAAAAATAAAATTAATAGTGTTAAGAATTTTTTTTTTTTTAATAAATAATAAATGTGAATTAACCCCTTCCCTAATAAGTTTGAATCACCCCTCCCCCCTAATAAGTTTGAATCACACCCCCCCCCCCTTCTACCGCACTTTTAAAAGCCCTTCCTCTAATAAAAACAAAAAAGACACCCCCTTTTCCCATTAAAAAAAAAAACCCTGTCACGTGACATGGAAAAAAGTATCGGTAATTGGTATCGGCGAGTACCTAAAGGAAATCTGTCACCAGTGTCGCCTGCACTAACTTATCGGTATCGGCAGGTAGTACAGGTGACACTGATGACAATGGTACTTACCTTGTCCCGTTCTGTGGCGGGATCTTCAGTAATTTCCTCTGTTAGCTCCAGTCCCGGCAGCCGGCTTGGTTCTCGTACTCGTTCTTAAAAAAACTTGTATCGGGTCATCCTTAGCTGTAACCGCCTGATTCTTTTTCCTTCTGATGAGAGAAGCGGAATTGGCAATGTTCACTTTCTTCTGTGCTGATCCCAGCATGCATTGCTGCCTGTGGGTTGACTTATGTATATGGCCCGGTAAATGGTGACACTAGGTGGATCATACATATCCCTTCATACCGTAATTCTAATGATATAACCTACATTGGGATGCACGGACCCCAGATTATGTCCATTGTGGCATTAAAGCCCCTCGTCTCATAAGCCGCTGCTGGACACTGATTAATAATGATTTTCTGCGGATATTTTGCGCTGAGCTCCATCATGAATTGTTAACAGGAGCGTCTGCAGCTCCGAGGCCTCAAACATAAGAATGAGACGTGAATAATTTATCCTGGGAGCTCGCAGCCGCCTGACTGTAACCGGAGCTCAGGGTAAAAACAGGTCAAGGCCACAGGTGAAACACTCTGGACCCCTCACCCTGATATCACAAGGGGGAGGTCGATGGGACCTGTGTCTCCATCTGTGGTCCTGACCCTTGTGCCCACTTCAGTCCAAGAGTGATGCCAACCCCTGTATAGAAGGTGGCGTGTATCACACCTTTAATGAAGTTTAGGAGCACTCTGGCCAGTCCCCTCTACCCCTGAGCGATGTGCCCATCTGTGTCCTCTCTACCCCTGAGCGATGTGCCCATCTGGGCCCCCTCTACCCCTGAGCGATGTGCCCATCTGTGTCCTCTCTACCCCTGAGCGATGTGCCCATCTGTGTCCTCTCTACCCCTGAGTGCTGTGCCCATCTGTGCCCCCTCTCCCCCTGAGCGATGTGCCCATCTGTGTTCCCTCTACCCCTGAGCGCTGTGCCCCCTCTACCCCTGAGCGATGTGCCCATCTGTGTCCTCTCTACCCCTGAGCGATGTGCCCATCTGTGTCCCCTCTACCTCTGAGCGCTGTGCCCATCTGTGTCCCCTCTACCTCTGAGCGATGTGCCCAGCTGTGTCCCCCTCTACCTCTGAGCGCTGTGCCCATCTGTGTCCCCTCTACCTCTGAGCGATGTGCCCATCTGTGTCCCCTCTACCTCTGAGCGATGTGCCCATCTGTGTCCCCTCTACCCCTGAGCGCTGTGCCCAACTGTGTCCACTCTACCCCTGAGCGATGTGCCCAGCTGTGTCCCCCTCTACCTCTGAGCGCTGTGCCCATCTGTGTCCCCTCTACCTCTGAGCGATGTGCCCATCTGTGTCCCCTCTACCTCTGAGCGATGTGCCCATCTGTGTCCCCTCTACCCCTGAGCGCTGTGCCCAACTGTGTCCACTCTACCCCTGAGCGCTGTGCCCAACTGTGTCCCCTCTACCCCTGAGCGCTGTGCCCAACTGTGTCCTCTCTACCCCTGAGCGATGTGCCCGGCTGTGCCCCCTCTACCCCTGAGCGATGTGCCCATCTGTGTCCTCTCTACCCCTGAGCGCTGTGCCAATCTGTGCCCCCTCTACCCCTGAGCGCTGTGCCCATCTGTGCTCCCTCTACCCCTGAGCGCTGTGCCCATCTGTGCCCCCTCTACCCCTGAGCGATGTGCCCATCTGTGCCCCCTCTACCCCTGAGCGATGTGCCCGGCTGTGCCCCCACTCCCCCTGAGCGATGTGCCCGACTGTGCCCCCTCTCCCCCTGAGCGATGTGCCCATCTGTGCCCCCTCTCCCCCTGAGCGATGTGCCCATCTGTGTTCCCTCTACCCCTGAGCGATGTGCCCATCTGTGTTCCCTCTACCCCTGAGCGCTGTGCCCGGCTGTGCCCCCTCTACCCCTGAGCGATGTGCCCGGCTGTGCCCCCTCTACCCCTGAGCGATGTGCCCATCTGTGCCCCCTCTACCCCTGAGCGATGTGCCCAACTGTGCCCTCTCTACCCCTGAGCGATGTGCCCATCTGTGTCCCCTCTACCCCTGAGCGATGTGCCCAACTGTGCCCTCTCTACCCCTGAGCGATGTGCCCATCTGTGTCCCCTGAGCGCTGTGCCCATCCGTGTCCCCTCTACCCCTGAGCACTGTGCACCCTCTACCCCTGAGCGATGTGCCCATCTGTGTCCCCTGAGTGCTGTGCCCATCTGTGTCCCCTCTACCCCTGAGCGATGTGCCCATCTGTGTCCCCTGAGCGATGTGCCCATCTGTGTCCCCTCTACCCCTGAGCGATGTGCCCATCTGTGCCCCCTCTACCCCTGAGCGATGTGCCCGGCTGTGCCCCCTCTCCCCCTGAGCGATGTGCCCATCTGTGTCTCCTCTACCCCTGAGCGATGTGCCCATCTGTGTTCCCTCTACCCCTGAGCGCTGTGCCCCCTGTACCCCTGAGCGATGTGCCCGGCTGTGCCCCCTCTACCCCTGAGCGCTGTGCCCGGCTGTGCCCCCTCTACCCCTGAGTGCTGTGCCCCCTGTACCCCTGAGCGATGTGCCCGGCTGTGCCCCCTCTACCCCTGAGCGATGTGCCCGGCTGTGCCCCCTCTACCCCTGAGCGCTGTGCCCGGCTGTGCCCCCTCTACCCCTGGCGATGTGCCCGGCTGTTCCCCCTCTACCCCTGAGCGCTGTGCTCCCTGTACCCCTGAGCGATGTGCCCGGCTGTGCCCCCTCTACCCCTGAGTGCTGTGCCCCCTCTACCCCTGAGCACTGTGCCCTCTCTACCCCTGAGCGCTGTGCCTATCTGTGCCCTCTCTACCCCTGGCGATGTGCCCGGCTGTGCCCCCTCTACCCTTGAGCGCTGTGCCCCCTGTACCCCTGAGCGATGTGCCCGGCTGTGCCCCCTCTACCCCTGAGTGCTGTGCCCGGCTGTGCCCCCTCTACCCCTGAGCACTGTGCCCTCTCTACCCCTGAGCGCTGTGCCCATCTGTGCCCCCTCTACCCCTGAGCGCTGTGCCCTCTCTACCCCTGAGCGATGTGCCCGGCTGTGCCCCCTCTACCCCTGAGCGCTGTGCCCGGCTGTGCCCCCTCTACCCCTGAGCGCTGTGCCCTCTCTACCCCTGAGCGCTGTGCCCATCTATGCCCCCTCTACCCCTGAGCGCTGTGCCCATCTGTGCCCTCTACCCCTGAGCGCTGTGCCCTCTACCCCTGAGCGCTGTGCCCTCTACCCCTGAGCGCTGTGCCCTCTCTACCCCTGAGCGCTGTGCCCATCTGTGCCCTCTCTACCCCTGAGCGATGTGCCCGGCTGTGCCCCCTCTACCCCTGAGTGCTGTGCCCGGCTGTGCCCCCTCTACCCCTGTGCCCGGCTTTGTCCTCTCTACCCCTGTGCCCGGCTCTGTCCTCTCTCCATGTAATGCTTCTCAGTCTGGCTCTGTCCCTGACATTGACCGCAGTCTTGGGCTCTTGTCCATCTGCTGGAGCCGTGAAGAACAACTTTCCAGCGAGTGTTTCCGCTCCTCTCCGGTGTCACTTTACCTGTGAGTGTCAGGTTCCCTCTATCAGGACAGGTAATCTCATGCAGAGGGGGGGGGGCGCATTGTCTCGTACAAGTTGCTGAGCCACAGATCACATATAGTTGCCAGGAGAAGACGTTCTCCCGCTCTCCCTCCGGATTATTAGGGCACAGTCACCTGATCATATCACAATGTAGGATTTCTCCAGTCTCTGTGCCCGGCCTGGATTATGAGCAGCTCAAAGTGCAAAATTCCTTTTCCCACAGGGGTGACGATAAACTGGTTGGAACCAAAGAGCCTCCTGTCCGAGCACCTGGAGAATGGAGAGGCACCCCGCTTCCCAGCCGAGGAGTGTAAGGAGCAGGAGCTGCTGATCGAGACACAGGGGGAGCCAGAGAGCAGCGAGTTATGTCGGGTAAGCGCCACCTCCACCATGACACCCCCCCCTGTCTTTATGTATCCTGCCGTATCTTATGGGGGAACGCTGCAGGATCATGGTAGGAACCACAACACTGGCAAAAAGTGGGATTCAGCTTTCTAAGCTGCCTCCGACCACTGGGACCCCCGTGATCTCCTGGCTGGCGCCTCTGGATAGGGGGGGATACATTTTTAAAGGGTTACTCCCCTGGAAAACATTTTTATATTAATCAACTGGTGCCAGAAAGTTAAACAGATTTGTAAATTACTTCTATTAAAAAAAATCTTAATCCTTCCAGTACTTATCAGCTGCTGTATGATCCACAGGAAGTTCTTTTCTTTTTTTGAATTTCCTTTCCGTCTGACCACAGTGCTCTCTGCTGACACCTCTGTCCATTTTAGGAACTGTCCAGAGCAGGATAGGTTTGCTGTGGGGATTTGTTTCTACTCTGGACAGTTCCGAAAATGGACAGAGGTGTCAGCAGAGAGCACTGTGGTCAGACAGAAAGGAAATCCAAAAAGAAAAGAACTTCCAACAGCTGATAAGTACAGGAAGGATCAAGGTTTTTTTTAATAGAAGTAATTTACAAATCTGTTTAACTTTCTGGCACCGGTTGATTTAAAAAAAAAAAATGTTTTCCGGGGGAGTACCCCTTTAAGTACCGGAGTACCGCTTTAAAAGGTACCTGAGCTTTCACAAAACATTTTACCTGCCCTAGGAACATGCTAAATGTTTTGATCGATCGGGGTCTGAGTGTTCAGACCCAGACAGATCGCATGCGGGGAGAAGCATGCGCCTGAATACTACTTCTCCCCACTCGCTGTGCACGCACTTGGATACGGCCCCATAGATACATTAGGATTCCGTCTCGGTCACATGACACAAAGCCGAGAGAGACCGCCCTCAGTTACGGTCTGAACACTTAGACCCTGATAGATTTAAACTTTTAATAGAAGTAATTTACAAACAGCATGTCTCCAGCTGTTGCAAAACTACAACTCCCAGCATGCCCGGACAGCCTTCGGCTGTCCGGGCATGCTGGGAGTTGTAGTTTTGCAACAGCTGGAGACACACTGTTTGGGAAATCACTGCTTTAACCGACAGCAACTAAAGGGGTTATCCAGAATTAGAAAACCAGAGCTGGTTTCTTCCAAAAAAACAGCACCACGCCCGTCCTCGGGTTGTGTGCGGTATTACAACTCGGTCCCATTGAAGTAAATGGAGCCAAGTTGCAATACCACATACAACCTGAAGACACGGGTGGTGCTGTTTTTAAAAGAAAATAAGAGAAATCTACCCCTAAACCCCCAAGTTACCAAAATTTGAGGTGGTCAGTGGATGATCGTCATCCTTCCATGCCCCCATTTCCTTGACTTAAAGAGGTATTCCATGAAAAACCTTTTTCTTTATATCAACTGGCTCCAGAAAGTAAAACAGATTTGTAAAATTACTTCTATAAAAAAATTTTAAATCCTTTTAGTACTTATCAGCTGCTGAAGTTGAGTTGTTCTTTTCTGTCTGACCACAGTGCTCTCTGCTGACACCTCTGTCTGTTTCAGGAGCTGTCCAGAGTAGGAACAAATCCCCATAGCAAACCTATCCTGCTCTGGAGTGTTCCTGAGACACAGTGGTGTCAGCAGAGAGCTCTGTGGTCAGACAGAAAAGAACAACTCAACTTCAGCAGCTAAGTAGTGGAAGGATTAACAAATTTTAATAGAAGTAATTTACAAATCTGTAACTTTCTGGCGCCAGTTGATATGAAGAATTTTTTTTTTTTCATGGAATACCCCTTTAATCCCTAATCACCCTGACCCCCCCCCCCCCCCCCCCCAGAATGTTAACTTGTTTTTGTTTTTTGACCCTCACAGGAGCCCATAGAGATTGACCCTGAGGATGAGGTGGAGGACTCGTGTGAGCTGACGGAGGATGATCTGGGGGCGGTGGAGGAGCAGCGCAGCGTCATCCTGCATCTCCTGTCACAGCTCAAGCTCGGGATGGACCTCACTCGGGTCAGTGTCCTGTGCATTCTGTCCAGCCAGCAGAGTTACTATATATTTCCTTTCTGATCTGTAGATCCCAGACTCCCCCCTACCCCTGTTTGTTATAAGTTGTCAGTGGAGACGACTTCTGCAGTCGCCCCCAGCTCTCAGGCCCATCCTGGAGAGCACACACATAGTAATAAAGATCTCTGCTTGGTGTCACTGAATTGAAACATATCATGGTTTAAGTCATAACCATTGTTTCCCAACCAGGGCACTTCCTGCTGTTGCAAAACTATAACTCCCAGCATGCCTAGACAGCCATTGACCGGGAGTTGTAGTTTTGCAACAGCTGGAGGCACTCAGATAGGGAGAGAGGAGTGTTACCTAACCTTGGTGCCACCAACCGGTGCAAAACTACAACCTCCAGCATGCCCGGACAGCCATTGGCTGGTAGTTGTATCTTTATTCAACAGCTGGAGGCACTCGGATAGGAAAAGATGAGTGTTACCTAACCTCGGTGCCACCAGCTGTTGCAAAACTACAACCTCCAGCATGCCCGGACAGCCATTGGCTGGTAGTTGTATCTTTATTCAACAGCTGGAGCACTCGGATAGGAAAAGATGAGTGTTACCTAACCTCGGTGCCACCAGCTGTTGCAAAACTACAACCTCCAGCATGCCCGGACAGCCTTCGGCTGGGAGTTGCATCTTTATTATTCTGAATGGGAAAGATGAGTGTTTCCCTACCTAGGTGCCACCAGCTGTTGCAAAACTACAACTTCCAGCATGCCCGGACAGCCTTCGGCTGTCCGGGCATTCTGGGAGTTGTAGTTTTGCAACAGCTGGTGGCACCTAGGTAGGGAAACACTGCAGAGTGCCTCAAGCTGGGAGTTGTAGTTTTGCAACAGCTGGAGGCACCTAGGTAGGGGAACACTTGAGAGTTCCTCCAGCTGTTGAATAATGTTGGGCACCATTAAAGGGTTTGTTCAGGATTGGAAAAACATAGCTGATTTCTTCCAGAAAATAGCGCCACACCTGTCTTCAGGTTCTGTGCGGTATTACAACTTGGCTCAATTATCTTCAATGGAACCATGCGGCAATGCCACACTCAACCCGATGCCAAGAGTGGCGCTGTTTCTGAAAGAAAGCAGCCATGTTTCTCTAATCCCAATTAACACTTTGAACCCATCTCCTGTCTTTATAGTTTGTTACAGTGTATCAGTCTGGAGCCCGGGCTGTCTGGTAGTCACCCAGCTTTCCTTGGAGCAGATGAAGCTCAGAAGCCATGTTTTCGGTTTCTATCACTCCCGTCGCCTCCTCTTCGATGACGTATTCTCATACGCTGTTCATTTTTCCAGGTTGTCCTTCCAACCTTCATTTTGGAGAAGCGTTCGCTGCTGGAGATGTACGCAGACTTCCTGTCCCACCCCGACCTCTTCCTGTCCATCAGTGGGGGGCTCACCCCAGAGGCGCGCATGCTGAGGTTTGTGGAATATTACCTCACTTCCTTCCACGAAGGACGCAAGGGCGCGCTGGCCAAGAAGCCGTATAACCCCATCATCGGGGAGACCTTTCACTGCTCCTGGAGGGTCCCCAAGGACTGTGTCCAGTCCCCCGAATCCTCAGAGACTTTAGTAGACGCCCAGGATCAGACACCACCGCAGGAGGACTCTGCGGACAATAAGACGGAGGAGGACTACTACACCGTCAGGTTTGTGGCTGAGCAGGTTTCTCACCACCCTCCAGTATCGGGATTCTACGCGGAGTGTCCGGAGCGCAAAATGTGCGTCAACACCCACGTGTGGACCAAGAGCAAGTTCATGGGGATGTCCATCGGAGTCACCATGGTGGGAGAAGGTGATTAACTGCGTGCGGAGGGTCCGGAGGGCAAATGTGTATGTGACTATAGCCACAAGGAAACCATACTGACCCCATTATATAGGGAACATATACCAACTGCACTCACAACTCTGCTGGTTGTCATTGGAGACAGTCGGCCTGTGGGTAAACATCCCCCTAATATCTTATAATAAAGGGGGTTATTACTGTTACCAGCAGAATAGTGAGTACAGCTCTGGAGTATAATACAGGATATAACTCAGGATCAGTACAGGATAAGTTATGTATGTACACAGTGATCTCACCAGCAGAATAGTGAGTACAGCTCTGGGGTATAATACAGGATATAACTCAGGATCAGTACAGGATAAGTAATGTAATGTATGTACACAGTGACCACACCAGCAGAATAGTGAGTACAGCTCTGGAGTATAATACAGGATATAACTCAGGATCAGTACAGGATAAGTAATGTAATGTATGTACACAGTGACCTCACCAGCAGAATAGTGAGTACAGCTCTGGGGTATAATACAGGATATAACTCAGGATCAGTACAGGATAAGTAATGTAATGTATGCACACAGTGACCTCACCAGCAGAATAGTGAGTACAGCTCTGGGGTATAATACAGGATATAACTCAGGATCAGTACAGGATAAGTAATGTAATGTATGTACACAGTGACCTCACCAGCAGAATAGTGAGTACAGCTCTGGAGTATAATACAGGATATAACTCAGGATCAGTACAGGATAAGTAATGTAATGTATGTACACAGCGACCTCACCAGCAGAATAGTGAGTACAGCTCTGGAGTATAGTACAGGATATAAATCTAGATTTTCCTAGCTTGTGACGGAAAATATTAGTTATATGAAGACAGGAGGCGAGTATCTTGCATTAAATCTTTCCTTTTAATGCTCATAGCAGAATATTTTAAAACCATACAAAACTCAAATTCCAAAGAAAAAACTTTAGAACTACATCTCCCAGCAGCCCTTGTGTCTCTCTTCACCCCTCCTAGCCCGACTGGCTCATATATAAAGGGCTGTCTGGAACCACTCCTCCTCTTTCTTTATGCAGTTGTCAGCACGGCGGGTGTCATCGTGAAGTACAGGAACAAATCCGACTTGTGGTTGTCTGCATACATGGTCAACAGGACCGCAGGAACCTGAGCAAACAGGAACAAATCTCATGAACAAGAGAACCGGAGTATATCAGCCTCCATAGAGCAGATGCACGTAGTCCACTTCAATAACCTGGAAAAAAGAAAAACAACAAACACCGTGATAGGGTGGGTCGGGAGGGAAGATACTCGCCTCCTGTCTTCATATAACTAATATTTTCCGTCACAAGCTAGGGAAATCTAGATTTATATATCAGACAGGAGGCTCGTATCTTGCAAGTTCAAAGCTGAAAACAATGATAGATATAAATATACTACAAGACTGACATAGAGACATGTTCCTCTGGACGGAAATAAAATTGCCGGAACGTCGTCCGAGACGACCAATCAGCAGCCATAAGAAGATCCGACAGAGAACCACCGGACACCACTACTTTAGTAGCCATAGCCCCTCTGGAAGAATGGGCGCCAAACAGGGATACGTCAATCCCTGCCATTTCCATAGCTAACCGCACCCACTGGGCTAAAGTGGCTGAAGTGACCGGGAGGTGTGGTTGAACATAAGAAATAAGCAATTGATTAGGGTTAGAAGAACGAAGAGGTGCTGTCCTAGACTCATATGCCTGGAGGCAACGAACCACACAAAGTTTGGGATGCGCTGGAAAGTATGGATAGAATACGGACTGAAGACCTGTCTTAGTCCTGCGCACCACGGAAAACTGAACACCACCCGGCGAGAACTGTCGTCGAGTGATATCCAAAGCTCTAACATCAGATACCCTCTTTATAGGGACCAGACATAAGAGGACAGTCAACTTCACAGAGAGAACCTTCAGGGAAAGATCATTGTTGTCTTCCCAAGAGGAGAACATATCCAAAACACGGGAAACATCCCACGTAGAACTATATTTAGGTCGAGGAGGACGTTTAAATTTTATTCCACGCAGAAGCCTGCAGACTAAAGGATGCTTGCCCACCGGCAAAGAGTCAACCGGAGAGTGATAAGCAGAAATAGCAGATCTATAAACATTTATTGAGCTATACGATTTACCCGAATCAAAAGATTCAGCTAAATAATTAACCACTATCTGTACAGGTGCTTGAACGGGATTAATTTCCCGTTGAACACACCAACGAACCCAGAGTCCCCAGGCAGATCGATATGCCGATCTAGTCCCCGGGGCCCAGGCCAGGGCGAGGAGATCTCTAGCTGACCTTGAAAGGTCGTTACCTGATTCCGGCACCCCGAAACCAACCAAGCAAGGAGAGGCAGGTTGCCCTCCAGTACTAGGGGATGAAGACCCTTGTTCGGATTCGTCAATATGTGGTCCAGGGCTGGTAACAGCCTGGGAAAGTCTATCGCCATCCCCAGAAGTCGAGGGAACCATGGCTGAGTCGGCCACCACGGGGTGACCAACACTACCGTCGCCCTCTGAATCAATATCTGACCGAGGACCCTCGTGAGCAGTTGGAAGGGAGGGAACGCATAGTGTGTCCCCTCCGGCCAACGTTGGCAGAAAGCGTCTACTGCAGACGCTTCCGGGTCGGGTCTCCAACTGTAGAACCGTGGTAACTGGTGGTTGAGGCGAGAAGCAAAAAGGTCCGTATGTAGCGGACCCCAAAGATCTCGCAGAGCCAGGAATATCGACCGATCTAGTTTCCAATCGCTGGAGTCTGCCAGATATCGGGAGTTCCAGTCTGCCACGGAGTTGGATGTCCCCGGGATATATTCCGCTATAGGGACAAGGTCGTGGGACAGACAGAAATGCCAGAAGTCGGAAGCTATGTCCGCTAGTACTCTGGACCTCGAACCTCCAAGGCGGTTGATATATTGAACCGCCGCTACATTGTCCATGCGTAGCAGCACGCAACAATGTGACTCCTGTGAAAGGAAACTCCTGACCGCGAAAAATGCTGCCAGCAGTTCCAATGCGTTGATATGGAGAAGAGACTCTTCTTCCGACCATATCCCGCCTGTAGATTGATGACCGCAGCGGGCGCCCCATCCCTGCCTGCTCGCGTCCGATTCTATGATCACGTCTGGGCAGGAGTTGAAAATGGACTTGCCATTCCACTCTACAGCGTGGCGAAGCCACCAACGTAGTTCCTCCACCGATTCCGGACATAGTTGTACTTCGTCCGCATAACGCAAACCTCGCCGGAGGTGCAAGGTCTTGAGTCGTTGGAGTGCCCGATAATGGAGCGGGGCCGGAAAGATCGCTTGAATGGATGCCGACAATAAGCCGACTATGCGAGCGATCACCCTCAAGGATACCCGACCCTTGCGTAATACAGCCCTGATTTCTTTGCGGATCAGGGCTAGTTTGGCTTTGGGCAAACATAGAACTGCTCTTCTGGTGTCCACCAGAAAACCTAAAAACTCCATCTCCTGAGCTGGAGATAGAACGGATTTTTCGTGGTTTATAAGAAAACCAAGTTCTTCCAACAGGGAGATTGTCCAATGACAGTGGAGACTGGCTAATTCTCTGGAATGGGACATGATGAGTAAATCGTCTAGATAAATTATCAGACGTACCCCTCTGCTCCTGAGAGCGGCTACCACGGCTTTCATCAACTTTGTGAAACACCAGGGGGCTGACGACAGACTGAATGGGAGGCACGTGAATTGCCACAGACGGTTCCCCCAGTGAAACCTTAAGAAAGGTTGGGAAGCGTGATGCATTGGTACGGTAAGGTAAGCATCCTTGAGATCTACCTTGACTAGCCAATCTCCGGGGCAAAGGAGGTCGCGTAAAAGATGGATTCCTTCCATCTTGAAGTGACGGTACATCACATGTTGATTTAGATTTCTCAGGTTTATTACGGGGCGATAACCTCCACCTTTCTTCCTTACCAAGAAAAGGTTGCTTAGGAACCCCGTGGTCAAGGGATCGACTTCTAGAACCGCTTGTTTGTGTACAAGTTCTTGGAGTTCTCCGTCTATCAGGGATCTGTTGAGATCCGAGAACTGGATAGGTGGAGGGACGAACTCCATGTCCGGTAGGGATTGAAATTCTATTTGATAACCCGCTACTGTATTCAGTACCCAGACATCTGCAGTAATCATGGACCAGACGTGGGAAAAATACCTCAATCTGCCCCCCACCAGTGTGTGGGGAATGTGTGGGGGAGTTGTACTCACCAGTAGACGGTCTAGCACGGGGGTATCCTCTACCTCCTCGGCTTCTCCATGGTCTTCCCCGGGGCGGAAAGAAGGGGGCGGGTTGTACCACCGGAACGGAGTACTGTGGTTGTGGTGGAACGTAAGGTGGAGCGGTAGGTCTGGCATAGGGCCTGTAGAAATTGCCTCGGCCGGCAGATCGGCCGCGTCCTCTGCCGGCCTTGTTAAAAACCTTGCCCCCATTGGTTTTCTTTAATGAGGACTGGGCTTTATCCAGGCCTTTGAATAAGCCAACAAACTTATTAACGTCCTTTAAAAGGTCGTCACCGAAAAGTAAACCCTCAGCCGAGGGGCCAGGTTCGTTCTCGGCTAGGTGAGAGAGCTGGGGTTCCAGTTTCATTAAAATAGACCTTCTACGCTCTATTGAACACGTAGTATTGGCCGTACCTAGTAGGCAAATGGCACGTTGTGCCCATCCCCGGAGCTGGGCTAAATCTACGGGGTCACTAGAGGAAGCGGCTTGTTCAGACAAATTGAGGATCTTTGTTAGGGGGCCAAGCAGATCTAAGATCCTATCTTGTATAGTCTTAAAGGATCTCTCTCTCCCTTTCTTTGAGTATTTCCCAGCTCTGGATAGGTATTTCATAAGTATGGGGTCTATTTCAGGCGTCTCGGCCACCCTCTTGGCTATAAAGGGACAAGGGCATTCTGACCTTAGCTTATTTCTGTTTACCCGGTCCAATGCCCGCCGGGTCCAGAACTCTATATAAGTAGCCACCTGGGGCAAGGGGGCCCAGTCCCCTGATCGGGGGTGAGATATGTCGTCCGGATTAAAGAAGGGTTGCCCCAACGTATCTAGGATGGCTTCTCCTGATACCTCCGGCTCGGCGACATTAGCGTCCGCCATAATGCCCGCATCAACGTCTGACTCGGAGTCTGCGTCCTCCGGTTCTTCAGAGTCCTCAGCTGACTCATCTGATGTATTATAAGAGTCAGGTTTAGTCCGCTTGGCGGATTTATGCCTCTTATTAGAATACTCCCCGAGGCTCGGGGGTCGCACTGAGTCATTCTGAACTGTTAATGGTGCGGGTTGACAGTCTGTGGAGGGACCTGTCGGGAGCATAAATTGTACTTCCCCTGCCGGGGAGTCGAAAGGCACGGTGACGTGCTTGCGTTTACGCAGAGCCTTGCTTGGCTTAGGGATGTCTGCCGATGTGGTAGGCAACATTTGAGTAGATGCAGAGGCCAGAGCGGCTTGCACTGACTTATTTATGAGATCCTGTATCTGCGAGGCAGAGAGGAATTGTGGGGTGTCAGGGGTTAATAACTCCCCCACAATTAAAGACTGAGAGCTTTCTCCAGCCATAGCAAAGATTTGATATTTAGTGAAGCTAATTAGTCTAAGCTTAGAGCACTGAGTAACAAGGTAGGTAAGATAGTTATCAATGCCAGGGGAAGAACCCTTACAGCGTGCACCGGAATCTATATAGGAATGAAGGGCCGTGTATGCTCCTGACCTGCTCACACTCGCCGTTCGCACCCGACTGACGAAGTGGGAGGAGGAGCGGAGAAGTATAAACGCTCAGAGCCGAAATATCACGAGAACTCGGCCGAGAGTCTCGTGATAGGACGGGAACTGAGCGCGCAGCGCAGCGATAGGTCAGTGGTTGGAGGAGGGCACGCCTCCTCCCCACCCTGCCGACAGTGCGCGAAGATAGCGGAGGAAGATGAAAGCGCGAAAAGGAGAAAATGGCGCTGGTAAGTGAAAAGAGAGATAGGGTGGAAGCGCTGTCTAACTGTATGTAAAGCTAAAAAACCAGGCCAAGAGTCGCGTCGGGGATCGCGATCTAAACTGCAATCGCGGGGGGGACGCAGCAAGAAATAAGATTAATAAGAGTAAAAGACATATATAAAAAACATATGAGAGGAATGAGAAACGAGGAGTAGTACTGAGTAAATCAGTACAGAAGAAGCAATACACAGAATCAATGAGGATAGAAACATAAAGATATACAAATCCAGTAATACTTATCACTTAACTGACTGCCATGAGCAGAAAGAAAGAGGAGGAGTGGTTCCAGACAGCCCTTTATATATGAGCCAGTCGGGCTAGGAGGGGTGAAGAGAGACACAAGGGCTGCTGGGAGATGTAGTTCTGAAGTTTTTTCTTTGGAATTTGAGTTTTGTATGGTTTTAAAATATTCTGCTATGAGCATTAAAAGGAAAGATTTAATGCAAGATACGAGCCTCCTGTCTGATATATAACTCGGGATCAGTACAGGAGAAGTAATGTAATGTATGTACACAGTGATCTCACCAGCAGAATAGTGAGTGCAGCTCTGGAGTATAATACAGGATATAACTCAGGATCAGTACAGGATAAGTAATGTAATGTATGTACACAGTGACCTCACCAGCAGAATAGTGAGTACAGCTCTGAAATATAATACAGGATATAACTCGGGATCAGTACAGGATAAGTAATGTAATAAATATACACAGTGACCTCACCAGCAGAATAGTGAGTGCAGCTCTGGAGTATAATACAGGATATAACTCAGGATCAGTACAGGATAAGTAATGTAATGTATGTACACAGTGACTTCACCAGCAGAATAGTGAGTACAGCTCTGGGGTATAATACAGGATATAACTAAGGATCAGTACAGGATAAGTAATGTAATGTATGTACACAGTGACTTCACCAGCAGAATAGTGAGTACAGCTCTGGAGTATAATACAGGATATAACTCAGGATCAGTACAGGATAAGTAATGTATGTACACAGTGACCTCATCAGCAGAATAGTGAGTACAGCTCTGGAGTATAATACAGGATATAACTCAGGATCAGTATAATGTAATGTATGTACACAGTGACTTCACCAGCAGAATAGTGAGTACAGCTCTGGAGTATAATACAGGATATAACTCAGGATCAGTACAGGATAAGTAATGTAATGTATGTACACAGTGACCTCACCAGCAGAATAGTGAGTACAGCTCTGGAGTATAATACAGGATATAACTCAGGATCAGTATAATGTAATGTATGTACACAGTGACTTCACCAGCAGAATAGTGAGTACAGCTCTGGAGTATAATACAGGATATAACTCAGGATCAGTACAGGATAAGTAATGTAATGTATGTACACAGTGACCTCACCAGCAGAATAGTGAGTACAGCTCTGGAGTATAATACAGGATATAACTCAGGATCAGTACAGGATAAGTAATGTAATGTATGTACACAGTGACCTCACCAGCAGAATAGTGAGTACAGCTCTGGGGTATAATACAGGATATAACTCAGGATCAGTACAGGATAAGTAATGTAATGTATGTACACAGTGATCTCACCAGCAGAATAGTGAGCACAGCTCTGGAGAATAATACAGGATATAACTCAGGATCAGTACAGGATAAGTAATGTAATGTATGTACACAGTGATCTCACCAGCAGAATAGTGAGTACAGCTCTGGAGTATAATACAGGATATAACTCAGGATCAGTACAGGATAAGTAATGTAATGTATGTACACAGTGACCTCACCAGCAGAATAGTGAGTACAGCTCTGGAGTATAATACAGGATATAACTCAGGATCAGTACAGGATAAGTAATGTAATGTATGTACACAGTGATCTCACCAGCAGAATAGTGAGCACAGCTCTGGAGAATAATACAGGATATAACTCAGGATCAGTACAGGATAAGTAATGTAATGTATGTACACAGTGATCTCACCAGCAGAATAGTGAGTACAGCTCTGGAGTATAATACAGGATATAACTCAGGATCAGTACAGGATAAGTAATGTAATGTATGTACACAGTGACCTCACCAGCAGAATAGTGAGTACAGCTCTGGAGTATAATACAGGATATAACTCAGGATCAGTACAGGATAAGTAATGTAATGTATGTACACAGTGATCTCACCAGCAGAATAGTGAGCACAGCTCTGGAGAATAATACAGGATATAACTCAGGATCAGTACAGGATAAGTAATGTAATGTATGTACACAGTGACCTCACCAGCAGAATAGTGAGTACAGCTCTGGAGTATAATACAGGATATAACTCAGGATCAGTACAGGATAAGTAATGTAATGTATGTACACAGTGATCTCACCAGCAGAATAGTGAGTACAGCTCTGGAGTATAATACAGGATATAACTCAGGATCAGTACAGGATAAGTAATAATATGTAAAGTCATTTTATATCTAAGCTGTATATTGATGGTTATAGGTGATTTGCGCTTTTATTGGGAAACAGCGCCAAGTTAAAGACCAGAACAGGTTTACAGAAATTCGTCACAGATTCAGGGTTTGTTTTGGTCCCTGGTTGTGGTTTTCGCCTCCTGTTTACATAGAGATTGGGCTGGTACTGTTGCAGCTGTCAGGGTGGGTACTATAGGAGCAATGATGGTTTGAGGCAACCAGATCCGCATACAATGACATGGACACCGGGAGGTGCAGATCAATAAATACGATCAGTAGTAATCCAAGGTGAGTAAAAAAAGATCGCACTCACCCGTCTGTGTCAGTATTCTTTATTGACGATCAAAGTCCGTTTAGCCCGGCGTCAAGCCGCTGAACGGCAGAGACGAGGCCGTTCTCCTTTCGCGGTCTTGCCCGCTTTCTCAAGCCTGCTGGACGTCACCTGAAAGGTGACGTCCAGCAGGCTTGAGAAAGCGGACAAGACCGCGAAAGGAGCGCGGCCTCGTCTCTGCCGTTCAGCGGCTTGACGCCGGGCTAAACGGACTTTGATCGTCAATAAACAATACTGACACAGACGGGTGAGTGCGATCTTTTTTTCTACTCGCCTTGGATTACATAGAGATTTGGGCTCATTCTTGTTTGGTCATTGTTGCAGCCAGAGCTGTTGGTCCCAACAATAGATATCGGGACGGGATCCACATACAAAGTCACACGACTAACGCAGCATCAGGCACCATCACTGACCTGATGAAAGCGTCTACTACACTCAGCAAAAAAAAATTGTTTACTGTTGTTGGTTCTGTAGCTTCTTTATCCAGACGAGCATTTCCTTTCTTTTGGATATGGATTCCTGTTCAGCTTTACTACTGATTCTCGTGGTCTCCATGTTCACACAACGGAATTCCCGAGTGAAATCAGACAGAAAAATTCTGCATGCAAATTTAGTTGCAGCAGAGTCCCATTGCTTTCCATAGGATTCTGCTGCATCACGCACGTGGCGGAATTTCTGCGGTGGAAACGTCTTCCAGGGAAATCCCGATTCTATTCTCCGCCGAAAGACTTGACCTGTTTCCATGGAGACGGCGCACTTTCGAGAGGTCCTAGTGCCGGCACGTTCTGTCGGGTCCTGCTCTATGCGGAATGTCCGCAAATTATTCCGCTGTGTGAACATAGCCTAATAGTTCTGGGGCCATTCTCAGTGCTTTCCTCCTTCTTCCCAGGCGTTCTGCATCTACTGGAGTATGACGAGGAGTACACCTTCACGCTGCCCTGCGCCTACGCCCGCTCCATCCTCACCGTACCGTGGGTGGAGCTCGGAGGGAAGGTGAACGTGAACTGCCCCAAGACCGGATACTCTGCCACCGTCACCTTTCAAACTAAGCCTTTCTATGGAGGAAAGCTACACAGGTGAGAGGTGTGGGAGGGAGAGACACTGAGTGACCGGGTTACGGGATGCAATGTAGGATTTTTACTTTGTGGCCTCGCTGAGAGCAGGACCTGTGTGATAGACTGGGACCTCTGTGGTTTGATGTTTGTTTTCAGGGTGACCGGCGAGGTGAAGCACAACCCGACGAACACGGTGGTGTGTAAGATTCAGGGCGAGTGGAACAGCGTCCTGGAGTTCACGTACGGCAACGGAGACACCAGATGTGTGGACCTGACCAAGCTGCCGGTGACCCGGAAGAGGGTGCGGCCGGTGGAGAAGCAGGGGCCCTTCGAGTCCAGGTGAGCGGACCCAGGGATTTTGCATTAAAAATAATAGGACTTTTGAATAGTGCGCTTGCTCTTGGGTTGTCATAGAAACAGTGATAACTTTGGTCATGTGACCTCCTGCGATAGTCCTTGCATAGCCATGGCAACTCTAGAGCAGTGGACTCCAAACTGCAGCTCTCCAGCTGTTGCAAAACTACAACTCCCAGCATGCCCGGACAGCCGTTGGCTGTCCGGGCATGCTGGGAGTTGTAGTTTTGCATCATCTTCATATAACTTGTCTCTTGTTTCTGGGGCTCCAGGAGGCTTTGGGCCCATGTGACAGAAGGTCTGATGGCGAAAAATATAGAAGAAGCCACGGAGCACAAAAGAGCCCTGGAGGAGCGGCAGAGGGCGGAGGAGAGGCACCGCGCCGAAACCGAGACTCCATGGGAAACCAAGTACTTCTCCAAAGAGGTAAATCGCAGTGTACGAGAACAGGAAAATCCGTCGTATTGCATCTGTTTCATCCCAGCACAGCTGCATCCATGTGTATATTTTTTATTGTAACTGGGTCATGTGATCACCGGTCGGACCCACGAAAAAAAATCACAGAGCTTAAAAACCTGTTTAAGCACAGATTTTCTGCGTGTCAGATTGGTGATCACCTGACCCAGTTACAGTAGTGAAACATATGGATTCAGCTGTGCTGGAATAAACCAGCTCTGTTTTTCTATTGCTGGATAACCCCTTTAATGTGCCAGAGCAAGTGGTCTGTCCTGGATCAGCTGACTTCCTTTGACCTACAGGATGACCTCATCACCCATCAGGTCCCTCATGCTAGCTCCCAGACCCCTCCCCCTTAGCTCTATCTGTATACTGCTGCTATCTCTATGTGGTCAGTGTGTGTGTGTGTGTGTGTGTGTATATATATATATATATATATATATATGTGTATATATAAAGTAGTTATACACCTCCCCTCCAGCTCTACCTGTATACTGCTACAGCTATATCTATGGATCAGTGTGTGTGTGTATATATATATATATGTATGTATATATAGTAGTTATACACCTATGTGGCTCTAGTTGTATACTGCTGCTATCTCTATAGGATCAGAATATATAGTAGTTATACACCTCCCACCTAGCTCTAGCTGTATACTGCTGCTATATCTTTATAGTATCAGGAAATATAGTAGTTATACACATCCAGCTCTATCTGTATACTGCTGCTGCTATCTCTGAGATCAGGATATATAATAGTTATATACCACCCCTCCATCTCTATCTGTATACTGCTGCTATCTCTATGGGATCAGTATATATAGTAGTTTTACACCTTCACCCAGCTCTATTTGTATACTGCTGTTATTTCTATGAGATCAGGATATATAGTAGTTATACTCCTCCCCTCCAGCTCTATCTGTATACTGCTGCTATGTCTATGAGTTCAGGATATATAGTAGTTATACACCCCTCCTGGGGTTGTATTCACATGTTGCATTGTTGCCAGGTTTTTTTCTGTCTATGCCATGATAGTCCCAAAATTGAGGGGAAAACGGTGCTATTTACTGCATCTTAAAGGGGTACTCCTGTGGAAAACTTTTTTTTTTTTAAATAAACCAATGCCAAAAAGTCAAACAGATTTGTAAATACTAAAAAAAATCTTAATCCTTCCAGTACTTATCAGCTGCTGTATGCTCCAGAGGAAGTTCTTTTCTTTTTGAATTTCCTTTCTGTCTGACCACAGTGCTCTCTGCTGACACCTCTGTCCATGTCAGGAACTGTCCAGAGCAGGAGAGGTTTTCTATGGGGATTTTCTCTTGCTCTGGACAATTCCTGACATGGACAGAGGTGTCAGCAGAGAGCACTGTGGTCAGACAGAAAGGAAATTCAAAAAGAAAATAACTTCATCTGGAGCATACAGCAGCTGATAAGTACTGGAAGGATTAAGATTTTTTAATAGAAGTAATTTACAAATCTGTTTAACTTTCTGGCACCAGTTGATTTAAAAAAAAAAAAAATCCCCTTTAATTATTATTATAGGCCAAATCCCTTTCGCCGCTTGGCAATATGACGTCACGAGCTCCCGGCTCCAGCGTTCAGAACAGTTTGCTCCAAATGCTGAGCAGCGGAGTTCCCCTTTAATAGCCAATGCTGTGCTGTATAAGCAAAAATATTAAAATGTGTGTGTTGGGGGGTCTTGCAGGTGTGGTTGTGCCCCCCGTTATTCTTTCTGTGTTGTTTGCAGGGTGATGGCTGGATCTATAACCGTCCTCTGTGGAA
>NC_079196.1:12276872-12324372 GCF_029499605.1 Hyla sarda | reverse complement strand
TTCCTGTGAAGCAAACAGCAGCTGATAAGTACTGAAAGAGTTAACATTTTTATATAGAAGTCATTTACAAATTTGTATAACTTTCTGGCACCAGTTAATTTAAAAAAAAAAAAAAAAAAAAAATTTCCGCCAGAGTACCCCTTTAAGTTTACACTACGGTCAGATCTAGAGCTGCGTTCACTGTGATGAATTGTGGGAGATGTAGTGTTTGCGCCTGACTATGTTTCCCACAATGCAATGCTAATGACATGGAAGCAGTGTGAGTGCAGCTCTGTGGAGTATGACACAGATTAATAAGTAAAGCATTATGCGCAGTTACTGTATCCCTTATACCTGTGGCACTCCAGCTGTTGCAAAACTACAACTCCCATCAGGCCCTGACAGCCTGCGGCTGTCAGGGCCTGATGGGAGTTGTAGTTTTGCAACAGCTGGAGAGGCGCAGGTTGGGGGACACCGCCTTTATAAATTCCCGTGTATTACGTTATTTTGGAAACTTTCGTATCTTTCAGTGAGGACGTTTCTTGGACACATCCAACTACCCTGGAGCTTCCAGGACGGCACTGACAACAACAGCAAAATGCAGGAGGAAATAGTGCGCATAGTAAGTGTAAGGGGGCGGCCATTTGAGGTGGGTGTGGTTATGTAAATTACAATAAAAACCCAATGATGAGCGGGGTTAGAAAAACATAGCTGCTTCCTTTAAAGAGTACCTCTCATCAAAAAAACTTTTTATATTTTATAGTTTATTGTATATAAAACAATTTACTAATAGGGTTCTATTAAAAAAAATAATTTTTTTTGTGTTTAAACTTTTGGCCACTAGGGGTCTCCCTAGGAGTCCCTTTTTTTGGTGATTTCGGACTCACGCCGGCCTGGCGGCTGAGTCCGAAATCTGATACTCAGCACAGCTCCCGCCTGTCAAGCAGACAGGCGGGAGCGAGCGCTCTGCGCGCATCCCTGCCAGGCGCGCTCCTGACTCTGCTGGCCAGCTGCGTCTCAGGCTCCTCCCGCTGACAAGGAGAGCCGGCGCGTGCTGGCCCAGAGTCAGTTGAGCGCAGCTCTTCAACAGAGAACATATTTTCATTGTATTTGACTCTGGGTCTGGCTGCGTCTGATCGAGCTCCCGAGATACAGGAAGAAGGGCGGAAGCAGCCCGGCAAGGCTTCAGATGACGTCACGCCTGCCGGGCCCCGCCCACTTCCTCCCTTCTCAGACGCTCCTCTCTGAGCTACCGAAGATGAACATAAAAAGGTATTTTTTAGTGTTTTTTAATTCATATAAACTCTAGGATAGATAGAGTTAGAGACAGGGAAAGATGGGGAGGGGGATTAGGGAAAGTTTAGTTGATAATAGGTGCTCTTTAAGAAACAGCGACACTCTCATCCTGAGTTTGTGTGTGGTACTGCAGGTCAGTTCCATTAACCCCTTAAAGGGGTACTCCTGTGGAAAACTTTTTTTTTAAAGAGGTTATCCAGGAAAAAAAAGGTTTTTATATATCAACTGGCTCCAGAAAGTTAAACAGATTTGTAAGTTACTTCTATTAAAAAATCTTAATCCTTTCAGTACTTATGAGCTTCTGAAGTTAAGGTTGTTCTTTTCTTTCTAAGTGCTTTCTGATGACACGTGTCTTGGGAACCGCCCAGTTTAGAAGCAGATCCCCATAGCAAACCTCTTCTAAATTGGGCGTTTCCCGAGACACGTGTCATCAGAGAGCACTTAGACAGAAAAGAACAACCTTAACTTCAGAAGCTCATAAGTACTGAAAGGATGAAGATTTTTTAATAGAAGTAATTTACAAATCTGTTTAACATTCTGGAGCCAGTTGATATATAAAAAAATGGAATACCCCTTTAAATCAACTGGTGCCAGAAAGTTAAACAGATTTGTAAATCACTTCTATTAAAAAATCTTAATCCTTCCAGTACTTTTTAGGGGCTGTATACTACAGAGGAAATGCTTTTCTTTTTGGATTTCTCTTCTGTCACGACCACAGTGCTCTCTGCTGACTTCTGCTGTCCATTTTAGGAACTGTCTGAACAGCTTGCAGGACACGAGGAGGATCCCCTCCTGGTGTCCGATCACCGAATGACTGCTCTGTGCCTGAGATCCAGGCAGGAGCAGCCAAGCGGCGATAACACTGGTGTTATGCTATTGCCTAACAGTGATCTATGTATAGCTCCTATGGGAGCTATAGCATTGCAAAAAAAAGTGTAAAAAAAAAAAAAAAAAGTTAATAAAGATCATTTAACCCCTTCCCTAATAAAAGTCTGAATCACCCCCCTTTTCCCATTTAACCCCTTCCCGCAGAATGTCATATATAAACGCCGGGTTGTGCAGTGCGTTCGCGCATCCCGGCGTTTATAAATGACATGCAGTTAACCCGGCGATGCGCAGCATCGCACGGGTTAACTGGCAGAAGTCCCGCTGTTTCCAGCAGGGGACAACTTCTGCTTCACCCCCAGGACCATCAATTGATGGTCCTGGTCAGCGATCACTGTGATTGGTCCCTGTGGACCAATCACAGTGATCTGGGGTGAAAGTTCAGATCCCCCGCACTGCCCGCCCCTGGAAGTCGGGCAGAACGGGGGACGATGGCTGCAGGGGCTCGCGGGGACCTGCGGCATACGGGGGGAACACGTGGGGACCGGCGGACTTACCTGATCCAGCGGCGGGACCGAGGAGCAGTGCGGGACCGGCCACGTGGACGAGCAGCGACGGGTAAGTATGTGGTCCTCAGAGGCAGCAGTGAAGATCTTCACTGCTGCTTCTAGGAGTCTGAA
Organism: Hyla sarda; assembly: GCF_029499605.1. Taxonomy (NCBI): domain Eukaryota; kingdom Metazoa; phylum Chordata; class Amphibia; order Anura; family Hylidae; genus Hyla; species Hyla sarda. Next base: position 12,321,592 of record NC_079196.1, on the reverse strand, counting down.
AACTACAACTCCCAGCATGCCTAGACAGCCTTTGGCTGTCTGGGCATGCTGAGAGTTGTAGTTTTGCAACATCTGGAGGGCCTCAGTTTGGAGACCATTGTATAATGGTCTCCAATCTGTGCTCTTCCAGCTGTTGCAAAACTACAACTCCCAGCATGCACTGACTGTCCAGGCATGCTGGGAGTTTTAGTTAAGCAACATCTGGCCCTTCAGATGTTGCCGAACTACAACTCCCAGCATGCCCTTCAGCTGTCTGGGCATGCTGGGAGTTGTAGTTTTGCAACAGCTGGAGACACACTGGTTGGGAAACATTGTTTCTAACTCAGTGTTTCCTAACCTGTGTGCCTCCAGCTGTTGCAAAACTATAACTCCCAGCATGCACTAAAAGACCATGCATGCTGGGAGTTGTAGTTTTGCAACATCTGGAGGGCCCCAGTTTGGAGACCATTGTATAATGGTCTCCAATCTGTGCTCTTCCAGCTGTTGCAAAACTACAACTCCCAGTATGCACTGACTGTCCAGGCATGCTGGGAGTTTTAGTTCAGCAACATCTGGCCCTTCAGATGTTGCCGTACTACAACTCCCAGCATGCCCTTCAGCTGTCTGGGCATGCTGGGAGTTGTAGTTTTGCAACAACTGGAGACACACTGGTTGGGAAACATTGTCTGTTTCTAACTCAGTGTTTCCTAACCTGTGTGCCTCCAGCTGTTGCAAAACTATGACTCCCAGCATGCACTAACAGACCATGCATGCTGGGAGTTGTGGTTTTGCAACAGCTGATGCAAGGCCCCCCCCCCCCGCCCCGCCACCCCCGTGAATGTACAGGGTACATTCACATGGGCGAGGCTTTTACAGTGGGTTTCTCGCATCTTGAGATGCAGCAAATTTTGCGCTGGGAAACTCGCTGTAATCCCCCGCCCATGTGACTGTACCCTAAAAACACTACACTACACTAACACAAAATAAAATAAAAAGTTAAAAACACTACATATACACATACCCCTACACAGCCCCCCTCCCCCAATAAGAACGTCCGGTACACAACTGTTTCCAAAGCAGAGCCTCCAGCTGTTGAAAAACAACAACTGCAGATGACACCAAGCTTTGTAGCACGGTACAGTCTATAGAGGATGTGCATAAGTTACAAGATGACTTGGATAGACTAAGTGTCTGGGCATCCACTTGGCAAATGAGGTTCAATGTGGATAAATGTAAAGTTCTGCATCTGGGTACTAATAACCTGCAGCATCGTATGTCTTAGGGGGGCTGTGTATATAGAGGGGGGCTGTGTATATAGAGGGGGGGCTGTGTATACTAATAACCTGCATGCATCGTATGTCTTAGGGGGATTAAACTGGCAGAGTCACTGGTAGAGAAGGATCTGGGTGACTTGTAGATCACAGACTACAGAATAGCACAATGTCAGGCTGCTGCTTCCAAAGCCGGCAGGATATTGTCATGTATAAAAAGAGGCATGGACTCGAGGGACAGGGACATAATACTCCCCCTTTATAAAGCATTGGTACAGTCTATAGTGTATAATACTCCCCCTTTATAAAGCATTGGTACGGCCTTACCTGGAATATGCTGTTCAGTTTTGGGCACCTGTCCATAAAAGGGACACTGCAGAGTTGGAGAGGGTGCAGAGACGGGCGACTTAACTAATATGGGGCATGGAACATCTTAGCTATGAGGAGCGATTAAAGGAGTTACAATTGTTTAGTCTTGAGAAGAGACGTTTAAGGGGGGATATGATAAACGTATATAAGTATATAAATGGCCCATACAAAAAATATGGAGAAAAACTGTTCCAGGTTAAACCCCCCCAAAGGACGCGGGGGCACTCCCTCCGTCTGGAGAAGAAAAGGTTTAGTCTCAAGGGGCGACACGCCTTCTTTACCGTGAGGACTGTGAATTTATGGAACGGTCTACCTCAGGAACTGGTCACAGCAGGAACAATTAACAGCTTTAAAACAGGATTAGATACATTCCTGGAACAAAATAACATTAATTCTTATGAAGAAATATAAAATCTCATCCCTTCCCCAATATCGTGCCACACCCCTACCCTTCAATTCGCTGGTTGAACTTGATGGACATATGTCTTTTTTCGACCGTACTAACTATGTAACTACCGTATATACTCGAGTATAAGCCGAGTTTTTCAGCACGATTTTTCGTGCTGAAAACACCCCCCTCGGCTTATACTCGAGTGAACTCCCCCACCCGCAGTGGTCTTCAACCTGCGGACTTCCAGAGGTTTCAAAACTACAACTCCCAGCAAGCCAGGGCAGCCATCGGCTGTCCGGGCTTGCTGGGAGTTGTAGTTTTGAAACCTCCGGAGGTCCGCAGGTTGAAGACCACTGCGGCCTTCAACATCATCCAGCCCCCTCTCACCCCCTTTAGTTCTGAGTACTCACCTCCGCTCGGCGCTGGTCTGGTCCTGCAGGGCTGTCCGGTAAGGAGGTGGTCCGGTGAGGAGGTGGTCCGGGCTGCTATCTTCACCGGGGAGGCCTATTCTAAGCGCTTCGGGCCCGGCCTCAGAATAGTCACGTTGCCTTGACAACGACGCAGATGCGTCGTTGTCAAGGCAACGGCTCTATTCCGGGCCGGAAGCGCGGAGAAGAGGCGCCCCCGGTGAAGATAGCAGCCCGGACCACCTCCTCACCGGACCACCTCCTTACCGGACAGCCCTGCAGGACCGGACCAGCGCCGAGCGGAGGTGAGTACTCAGAACTAAAGGGGGTGAGAGGGGGCTGGATGATGTTGAAGGCCGCAGTGGTCTTCAACCTGCGGACCTCCGGAGGTTTCAAAACTACAACTCCCAGCAAGCCCGGACAGCCGATGGCTGCCCGGGCTTGCTGGGAGTTGTAGTTTTGAAACCTCTGGAGGTCCGCATGTTGAAGGCCGCAGTGGTCTTCAACCTGCGGACCTCCGGAGGTTTCAAAACTACAACTCCCAGCAAGCCCGGACAGCCAATGGCTGCCCGGGCTTGCTGGGAGTTGTAGTTTTGAAACCTCTGGAGGTCCGCAGGTTGAAGACCACTGAGGGCGAATGATGAGAAGAGGATGATGAAGGGGGGGGGGGGTGTGGGGATGATGAAGGGGGGTGGGGATGATGAAGGGGGGGGGTGTGGGATGATTACAAGGGGATGATGAAGGGGGGATGTGTGGGATGATAAGGGGATGTGTGGGATGATGACAAGGGGATGATGAAGGGGGGATGTGTGGGATGATAAGGGGATGTGTGGGATGATGACAAGGGGATGATGAAGGGGGGATGTGTGGGATGATGACAAGGGGATGATGAAGGGGGGATGTGTGGGATAAGGGGATGTGTGGGATGATGACAAGGGGATGATGAAGGGGGGATGTGTGGGATGATAAGGGGATGTGTGGGATGATGACAAGGGGATGATGAAGGGGGGATGTGTGGGATGATGACAAGGGGATGATGAAGGGGGGATGTGTGGGATAAGGGGATGTGTGGGATGATGACAAGGGGATGATGAAGGGGGGATGTGTGGGATGATAAGGGGATGTGTGGGATGATGACAAGGGGATGATGAAGGGGGGATGTGTGGGATGATGACAAGGGGATGATGAGGATGTTAATGACGGGTCTGGATGATGACAGGGGGGGATGAGGTATTTCCCACCCTAGGCTTATACTCGAGTCAATAACTTTTCCTGGGATTTTGGGTTGAAATTAGGGGTCTCGGCTTATACTCGGGTCGGCTTATACTCGAGTATATACGGTATGTAACTATGTAACTATGTAACTATGTAACTCCCAGTATTGTCGGACAGCCGTTGACTGTCCAGGCATGCTGGGAATTTTGCAACAGCTGGAGGCACCCTGTTTGGGAATCACTGGCGTAGAATACCCCTATGTCCACCCCTATGCAAATCCCTAATTTAGGCCTCAAATGCACATGGCGCTCTCACTTTGGAGCCCTGTCGTATTTCAGGGCAACAGTTTAGGGCGACATATGGGGTATCGCTGTACTCGGCAGAAATTGCGTTACAAGGTATGGGTTTTTTTTTCTTCTTTAACCCTTCATGAAAAGGAAATGTTGGGGTCTACACCAGAATGTTAGTGTAAAATTTTTTTATTTTTTACACTAACATGCTGATGTTGCCCTATACTTTACATTTTCACAAGAGGTAAAAGGGAAAAAAGCCCCCCAAAATTTGTAACGTAATTTCTCCCGACTACAGAGATACCCCATATGTGAGCGCAAAGTGCTCTGGGGGCGCACAACAAGGCCCAGAAGGGAGAGCGCACCATGTACATTTGAGGTGATTTGCACAGGGGTGGCTGATTGTTACAGCGATTTTGACAAAACAAAACCCCACATGTGACCCCATTTCGGAAACGACACCCCTCACGGAATGTAATGAGGGGTGCAGTGAGAATTTACCCCCCACAGGTGTCTGACGGATCTTTGGAACAGTGGTCCATGAAAATGAAAACTTGTACAGCCCACTGTTCCAAAGATCTGTCAGACACCAGTGAGGGGCAAATGCTCACTGTACCCCTTGTTACGTTCCTCAAGGGGTCTCGTTTCCAAAATGGTATGCCATGTGTGTTTTTTTTGCTGTTCTGGCACCTTAGGGGCTTCCTAAATGCGACATGCTCCCCGAGCAAAATTTGCTCTCAAAAAGCCAAATATGACTCCTTCTCTTCTGAGCATTGTAGTTCGCCCATAGTGCACTTCAGGTCAACTTATGGGGTACCTCCATACTCAGAAGAGATGGGGTTACAAATTTTGGGGAGTATTTTCTGCTATTAACCCTTGCAAAAAGGTGAAATTAGGGGGGAAACACACATTTTAGTGGAATTTTTTTTTTTTTTTTTACATATGCAAAAGTCATGAAACACCTGTGGGGTAATAAGGCTCACTTTATTCCTTATTACATTCCTCAAGGGGTCTAGTTTCCAAAATGGTATGCCATGTGGGTATTTTTTGCTGTTCTGGCACCATAGGGGCTTCCTAAATGCGACATGCCCCCAAAAACCATTAGGGGTTACAAATATTGGGGGCTATTTCCTGCTATTAACCCTTGGAAAAATGTGAAATTTGGGGGGAAACACACATTTTAGTGAAAAAAAAAATTTTTTTTTTACATATGCAAAAGTCGTGAAACACCTGTGGGGTATTAAGGCTCACTTTATTCCTTGTTACGTACCTCAAGGGGTCTAGTTTCCAAAATGGTATGCCATGTGAGGGTTTTTTGCTGTTCTGGCACCATAAGGGCTTCCTAAATGCAACATGCCCCCAAAAACCATTTCAGAAAAACGTACTCTCCAAAATCCCCTTATCGCTCTTTCCCTTCTGAGCCCTCTACTGTGCCCGCCGAACACTTTACATAGACATATGAGGTATGTGCTTACTCGAGAGAAATTGGGCTACAAATATAAGTATATGTTTTCTCCTTTTACCCCTTGTAAAAATTTAAAAATTGGGTCTACAAGAACATGCGAGTGTAAAAAATAAAGATTGTGAATTGTCTCCTTCACTTTGCTTCTATTCCTGTGAAACACCTAAAGGGTTAAAATGATGACTGAATGTCATTTTGAATACTTTGGGGGGTGCAGTTTTTATAATGGGGTCTTTTGTGGGGTATTTCTAATAAGAAGACCCTTCAAATCCACTTCAAACCTGAACTGGTCCCTGAAAAATAGTGAGTTTGAAAATTTTGTGAAAAATTGGAAAATTGCTGCTGAACTTTGAAGCCCTCTGGTGTCTTCCAAAAGTAAAAACTCGTCACTTTTATGATGCAGACATAAAGTAGACATATTGTATATGTGAATAAAAAATTTTTTTATTTGTAATATCCATTTTCCTTACAAGCAGAGAGCTTCAAAGTTAGAAAAATGCAAAATTTTCAAATTTTTCATCAAATTTTAGGATTTTTCACAAGGAAAGGATGCAAGTTACCACAAAAATTTACCACCATGTTAAAGTAGAATATGTCACGAAAAAACAATCTCGGAATCAGAATGATAACTAAAAGCATTCCAGAGTTATTAATGTTTAAAGTGACAGTGGTCAGATGTGCAAAAAACGCTCCGGTCCTTAAGGCCAAAATGGGCTTGGTCCTGAAGGGGTTAAAAAAAAAAACAAACAGTGTAAATAAAAATAAACATATGTGGTATCGCCGCATGCGTAAATGTCCGAACTATAAAAGTATATAGTTAATTCAACCGCATGGTCAATGGCGTACAATTAAAAAAAAAATATCCAAAGTCCAAAATAAAGTATTTTTTGTCACTTTTTAAACCATAAAAAAATGAATAAAAAGTTATCAAAAAGTCCAATCAAAACAAAAATGGTACCAATAAAAAATGTAGTGCATGTAGTTAAAAAAAATTTTTTGTAGTAAAATAAAATGAAACCTATATAAATTGGGTATCCTTGCGACCGTATGGACCTAAAGAATAAATATTAGCTGCAATTTTTACCGAAAACTGCACTGCGTAGAAACAGAAGCCGCTAAAAATCACAAAATGGCTTTTTTTCTGGTTTTGCAGTAGATTTTGTGGTGAAATTATTAATGGTATTACAAAGTAAAATTGTTGGCGCAAAGAACAAGCCCTCATATGGGTCTGTAGGTGGAAAAATGAAAGTGTTACGATTTTTAGAAGGTGAAGAGGAAAAAACAAAAGTGCAAAAATGAAAAATCGCCAAAGAGGGAAGGGGTTAAAGGGGTACTCTGGTGGAAAACACATTTTTTCTAATCAACAGAAAGTTATAGAGATTTGGAAATTACTTCTATATAAAAATCTTAATCCTTCAGCTGTTGTATGCTCCAGAGGATCATGCCATGATTAAGAACAATATGGTTCGAAACGCGTCGGCGTTTCTGCTATGCTTTTATCTTTTTTGTCTCCACCATTTTTAAACATATGAATTAAACTTTGGACTTTTAATCAACTTTTTTTTTTTGGGGGGGGGGGGGGGGGGGGGGGGGGCTGGATCCTGTTCCTTTTTGTCAAGTAATGCTCCAGAGGAAGTTGTACAATTCTTTTAAGTCTGACCACAGTGCTCTCTGCTGACACCTCTGTCCGTGTCTGGAACTGTCCAGAAAAGGAACAAATCCCCATAGCAAACATATCCTGCTCAGACAGAGGTGTCAGCAGAGAGCACTGTGGTCAGACAGAAAAGAACTATACAACTTCCTCTGTAGTATACAGCAGCTGATAAGTACTGGAAGGATTATGATTTTTAAGTACAATTAATTTACAAATCTGTTTAACTTTTTGGCACCAGTTGATTTAAAAAAATGTCTTTTCCACAGGAGTACCCCTTTAAAGTGAATGGAGGTAAGTTGTAATACCACACACCCTGAGGACAGGCATGGCGCTGTTTTTGGAAGAAAGCCGCTGTGCTTTCTGGACAACCCTTTTAATGTCATCTACAGGGGACCCTTGTGTCATACGCATCACGATTTTGTGATGGGATTCTACAAAATTTCAGTAAAAAAAAAAAGTGCAGCGCTTTTTTTTTTTTAAGTAAAGTGAACAGAGCCTGACTGTAATCTTCTTGTCGCAGATGAATTCATCCTTTGCCGCCATTTCGGGTTATTACCAGTCCACAGTCACCAGTAACAGGTAAGAGACGCTCTGATGGGGTCGGTGATGTTACACTCCATGGCAGAGGAGGATTCTGGGAGTCTATATAGGTGACATTATCTTGTCTTCTCATCCCAGTAGCGACAACCTCATCGTCCAGAATCTTTTCTCTCTGGAGTCAAACGTAACAATGTACGATCTATTGCGCAGTCTCCAGAGCTACGCCAAAGTGTGCGAGACATCAAAACAACACCCCACATCCTGCAAGCTAACAACACACATTCAGCACAATATTCGGGGTAATGTTATGTATGTATGTATATTATATAGGTGATGTTATATATGGTGTATGCAGCCTGTACTCTGTATATTATATAGGTGATGTTATATATGGTGTATGCAGCCTGTACTCTGTATATTATATAGATGATGTTATATATAGTGTATGCAGCCTGTACTATGTATATTATATAGATGATGTTATATATAGTGTATGCAGCCTGTACTATGTATATTATATAGATGATGTTATATATAGTGTATGCAGCCTGTACTCTGTATATTATATAGGAGATGTTATACATGGTGTATGCAGCCTGTACTCTGTATATTATATAGGTGATGTTATATATGGTGTATGCGGCCTGTACTCTGTATATTATATAGGTGATGTTATATATGGTGTATGCAGCCTGTACTCTGTATATTATATAGATGATGTTATATATAGTGTATGCAGCCTGTACTATGTATATTATATAGATGATGTTATATATAGTGTATGCAGCCTGTACTCTGTATATTATATAGGTGATGTTATATATGGTGTATGCGGCCTGTACTCTGTTTATTAAATAGGTGATGTTATATATGGTGTATGCAGCCTGTACTCTGTTTATTATATAGATGATGTTATATATGGTGTATGCAGCCTGTACTCTGTATATTATAAAGGTGATGTTATATATGGTGTATGCAGCCTGTACTCTGTATATTATATAGGTGATGTTATATATGGTGTATGCAGCCTGTACTCTGTTTATTAAATAGGTGATGTTATATATGGTGTATGCAGCCTGTACTCTGTTTATTATATAGATGATGTTATATATGGTGTATGCAGCCTGTACTCTGTATATTATAAAGGTGATGTTATATATGGTGTATGCAGCCTGTACTCTGTATATTATATAGGTGATGTTATATATGGTGTATGCAGCCTGTACTCTGTATATTATATAGGTGATGTTATATATGGTGTATGCAGCCTGTACTCTGTATATTATATAGGAGATGTTATATATGGTGTATGCAGCCTGTACTCTGTATATTATATAGGAGATGTTATATATAGTGTATGCAGCCTGTACTCTGTATATTATATAGGAGATGTTATATATAGTGTATGCAGCCTGTACTCTGTATATTATATAGATGATGTTATATATGGTGTATGCAGCCTGTACTCTGTATATTATATAGGAGATGTTATATATAGTGTATGCAGCCTGTACTCTGTATATTATATAGATGATGTTATATATGGTGTATGCAGCCTGTACTCTGTATATTATATAGGTGTTATATATGGTGTATGCAGCCTGTACTCTGTATATTATATAGGTGATGTTATATATGGTGTGTGCAGCCTGTACTCTGTATATTATATAGGTGATGTTATATATGGTGTGTGCAGCCTGTACTCTGTATATTATATATAGGTGATGTTATATATGGTGTATGCAGTCTGTACTCTGTATATTATATAGGAGATGTTATATATAGTGTATGCAGCCTGTACTTTGTATATTATATAGGTGTTGTTATATATGGTGTATGCAGCCTGTACTCTGTATATTATATAGATTATGTTATATATGGTGTATGCAGCCTGTACTCTGTATATTATATAGGAGATGTTATATATAGTGTATGCAGCCTGTACTCTGTATATTATATAGGTGATGTTATATATGGTGTATGCGGCCTGTACTCTGTATATTATATAGGTGATGTTATATATGGTGTATGCAGCCTGTACTCTGTATATTATATAGGAGATGTTATATATAGTGTATGCAGCCTGTACTCTGTATATTATATAGGTGATGTTATATATGGTGTATGCGGCCTGTACTCTGTATATTATATAGGTGTTGTTATATATGGTGTATGCAGCCTGGACTCTGTATATTATATAGGTGATGTTATATATGGTGTGTGCAGCCTGTACTCTGTATATTATATAGGTGATGTTATATATGGTGTATGCAGCCTGTACTCTGTATATTATATAGGAGATGTTATATATAGTGTATGCAGCCTGTACTCTGTATATTATATAGGTGATGTTATATATGGTGTATGCAGCCTGTACTCTGTATATTATATAGGTGTTGTTATATATGGTGTATACAGCCTGTACTCTGTATATTATATAGGTGATGTTATATATAGTGTATGCAGCCTGTACTCTGTATATTATATAGGTGATGTTATATATGGTGTATGCAGCCTGTACTCTGTATATTATATAGATGATGTTATATATGGTGTATGCAGCCTGTACTCTGTATATTATATAGGTGATGTTATATATGGTGTATGCAGCCTGTACTCTGTATATTATATAGGAGATGTTATATATAGTGTATGCGGCCTGTACTCTGTATATTATATAGGTGATGTTATATATAGTGTATGCAGCCTGTACTCTGTATATTATATAGGTGATGTTATATATAGTGTATGGGGCCTGTACTCTGTATATTATATAGGTGATGTTATACACAGTGCTGTATACATATATGACAGTTTTTTTTAAACTTTTTTCCTGTATTTTGCAGCTCTTAGTCTTTGTCATGTGATTAACCCCGGATGTGACAATGAGACGTCTGTCTGCGATGACCCGGCCGGCATAGCATTTTGCCAGTGTAAGCCCGGATACTTCAAATACAGCAAAACAGACCATTCGTGTCGAGGTGAGACCCTAAAGTAAATGTCCCCCTGGAACCTTCTGTAAGCCTAAGTTTCCACTTTTTTTTTTTGCAAAAATGCCAATAAAAATGCCCATTCTGCCGCATGGCACTTTTTTTTTTTGTGAAAAAACGATGCGGACAGATGTTAGCTGCAAGTCAATAGGGAACTGCAAAATGCCTTATTCACTTGGTGTTTTTCATTTTGGCTGGTTTATTTTTTTATCCTTTTGACGTTTTTCAGCTATTTATGGCTCCATGGCAGTTTTTCAAAAACGACCTCTTGTTGAGACTTTTTTGGGGGGGAAAATCTTGGCATTTCCTCCCATAGAAGTCGATGGGAGTGAAAAACCGCCAAAAAAAACGCCATGTGGCTTTTAACTTTGGCGTTTTTGCAGGTGTTTTTTATTCTTTATTTGGACTTTAGAGATCCAAAAAAGGGATGGAGATATCTTTTTAATTAAAATTTCATATGTACCATAAAAAAAAAAAAAAGATACAGTAGTGATGGAAAAATTTTATTTAACCAAATTTATATTTTAAACAAAATGTTTAGTAATTTTTAAACAGGGATCAATTTATGTGTGTGCGGGCAGGGCACTAAAAATGTAGCCGACAATAATAAAAATTTAGAAAAGGGCCATTTAATTGTAAAAGTAATAGATTTTTTTAATTTAATTTTGTTAAAATTGTTATTAGTATTGTATTTTAATAATGTGTTTAATACATTATGTGTGTTTTGAACTTTTTGAACTTTTTTTTCTTTATTTTTTACATTTTTTAGGTAGTACTACTACTCACAGCATGGAACAGGCTGTTTCATGATGGGAGTAGTAGTATCTGTATTAATAGACAGATCGCCCCGGGTGTCACTTCTGACACCCGTTGCGATCCTCCTATAATGTATAGAAGCGGGCTGCACTGCCGTGCTTCTCTGGTCTTCTGCACTGTGTTCTGTGATGTGAAGTTCTTTACATCACAGATTCATATTTCCCGCAGAGAGCTGTGATTGGCCAGATGGTTCCAGCCAATCACAACTGTCTGCGGGAAATATGAATAATAGGTATATATACGGCATATACTACAGTGCAGGGGACCAGAAAAGAGCGGCCGTGCCGTCTGCATCTATGCCTTGTACAGGATGGTGATACCTGCTGTGATCTGTCCTTAACTGCAGGTACTACTGTTCCCAACATGGAGCACACTCTGGTCCATGCTGGGAGCTGTAGTACCTGCATTAATAGACAGATCGCAACAGGTGTCAGAAGTGAAATCTGCTGCAATCTGTCTATTAATGCAGGTACTACAGCTCCCAGCATGGAGCAGAGTGTGCTCCAAGTTGGGAGTAGTAGTACCTGCAGTTAAGGACAGATCACAGCGGGTGTCACTCCTGACACCCGCTGCGATCATGCTTCCTCCCTGAGATGCGGAGCGGATTTCTGCTCTGTACTCCGGCGGGGCAGTGATGTGAATAGAATTCATATTTGCCGCTGAGAGCTGTGATTGGCTGCCACCATCCGGCCAATCCCCACTCTGGGTGGAAAATATGAATGAGTGATGTTCTATTCACATCACTGGCCGTTCCAGAGTTCAGAACAGAAATGAAAGCGCAGGAGAAAGCCGCTCCGCATCTCTGCAATAAGGACAACGGCATCACTCCTGACACCCGGGGCGATCTGTCTATTAGTACATGTACTACTACTCCCATCATGGAACAGTCTAAAGGAAAAAATGTTAAAAAGACACACACACTTTATTAAACACATTAAAATACATTACTAATAAAAATTTTAACAAAATTTATTATAAAAAATATATTATTTTTACATTTAAATGGCCCCTTTCTACATTTTTATTATTGTCAGCTACATTTTTAGGATTAATTTAAAAAAAATGTTGTTATTAAAAAATAAAAAGTTAAAAAAATTTCCATCCCTACTGTAACTTTTTCTTTTTTTTTTTGCTACCTAACAAATTTTGAAAAAAAAGCCAAAGGGGCCAAAAAATGCAATTTCCACTCAAGGGCATAACCGCCAGAAAAAAAATTACAGAGAAAAAAACTTTGTGAAAACCTAGCTTAAAAAAAGTTGTGGACACTTTTAGGCTAGGCTAACACATCGTAAAATGAATAGCAGAATATAATTGCAAAATAGGAATAAAATAGGTCTTTAAAATAGTAATAAAATACATCTGTAAAATAGGAAAAAAAAATACTCTGTTAAATAGAAATCAAATACGTCCGTAAAATAGTAATAAAATACAGCTGTAAAATAGGAATAAAACATGTCCATAGTATAGAAATAAAATCGGTCTGTGAAATAGAAATAAAATTCATTTGTAAAATAGGAATACAATATGTGCATAAAATAGAAATACATTGGCCCTCATTTACTATTGCAAACCCGACATGTTTTGTCGGGTTTTGCGCCAGATTAACTCTCCATTTTACTGAGGAAACCCTAAAAGGGGCGTGGCTGTCAGGAAAAGGGGGCGTGGTCGCTCTCTGCTGACAATTTCACAAAAACACAACATATTTACAGGTTTCCACAGAAAATGTGGTGGATTTGAGCTGAGGAAAACCCCACAGATCAGAGCAGGTGTAAAAAAATCAAAATGTAGGGAAAGTGGAAAATGTAGGGAAACCTTAGTAAATACCGTGGGAAAAAATTGTAGGGAATTAAACCCACAAAGAAACCTACACAACACTCTTAGTAAATCAAGGCCAATGGCCTACATTTATCATTGTAGTGTAAGTGAAGCATTTATCATTGTAGGTGTAAGTGAAGCATTTATCATTGTAGGTGTAAGTGAAGCATTTATCATTGTAGGTGTAAGTGAAGCATTTATCATTGTAGGTGTAAGTGAAGCATTTACCATTGTAGGTGTAAGTGAAGCATTTATCATTGTAGGTGTAAGTGAAGCATTTATCATTGTAGGTGTAAGTGAAGCATTTATCATTGTAGGTGTAAAGTGAAGCATTTATCATTGTAGGTGTAAGTAAAGCATTTATCATTGTAGGTGTAAGTGAAGCATTTATCATTGTAGGTGTCAGTGAAGCATTTATAATTGTAGGTGTAAGTGAAGCATTTATCATTGTAGGTGTAAGTGAAGCATTTATCATTGTAGGTGTAAGTGAAGCATTTATCATTGTAGGTGTAAGTGAAGCATTTATCATTGTAGGTGTAAGTGAAGCATTTATCATTGTAGGTGTAAGTGAAGCATTTTTTTACACCTTTTTTGTGTGCTGGTAATGTGTAGGAGAACCAAATTTATTAAATAGTCAAAAAGCATTTGATAAATTTTGTGCAGGTCACATTTTCTGAAATTTCTGTCTTCACATACACCAAAAAGCTAATTCTGGGCTGGTGTCGTTTTAGAGACTTTTCAGTGGCTTTGCGCCTTTTTTTGCTCCTTTTTACAAAAAGGCGCAATGATAAATCCCTTCCATATCATGTCTTTTGCCAAAATCAGTGGATTGCAACTCAAAATCAGCAGAAATGTGTAAACCAAAAGGGGCAAAAAAAAGGCGCAAAAAACCCTGCTTGTTCCATTTTTGCCCCTTTTTTAGACACAAAAAAGTCTAAAGACAATGATAAATGTGGGCCAATATGTCTGTATTTTTCATCTAATAATGTGCACAATGAAAGAAGGTAAAGAAAGAAATTCTAAGGAAAAATTTAAAGATATGTTTTTAATTCTGTGTACGCACTCACATCAACTTTTCCATAGACTTTCATTGTGCACATTATAAGTTTAACAATACAGACATGATGTATTCCTATTTTATGGACATATTTTATTCCTATTTCACGGAAGTATTTTATTCCTACTAGGGATTGACCGATATCATTTTTTTAGGGCCGATAACGATACCGATAATCGGTGGAGGTTAGGGCCGATAGCCGATAACTTATACTGATATTCCGGTATAAGTTATCGGCTATTTATCCCCCCGGCGATACCACTGCAGATCATTGATTTAAAGCAGGCACTTTAAATCAATGAACTGCAGTGGCTTTTGCGGTGCCATAGACCGCCACCGCCACCCGCTTCTCTCCCCCTGCCTGTCCGGGGGTTCTGAGTCCTATCACCGCCACCCCCGCACCGCTCCGCGCCCCCTATCGCCCTACCGCACCCCCCACCGCACCGCCCCAGCCCCATTGCCTCCCCCATCCCTGGTTTTATTATTACCGGGGCCCGGAGTCCACTCTACATCTGGCTCCGGTGGCATCCTCCTGAGCTGTCACTGTGCGCACTGACGGTGACGTTGCGTCACGTCACTCATCATTGCGCACAGCGTAATGCAGGACGCAGCAGGAGCCAGAAGTAGCATTGACCCCGGGCCCCGGTAATAATAAAACCAGGGATGGGGGAGGCAATGGGGCTGGGGCGGTGCGGTGGGGGGGTGCGACATGGTACGGTGGGTCGTTGGGGGGGGGGCGTTCGCGGTGCGGTGGGGGCGGTGTGGGGGGCATTATTGGATTATCGGCAAGGTAATTGCCGATACTGATAATGCCCAAAATCGTGATTATCGGCCGATAATATCGGCCAAACCGATAATCGGTCGATCCCTAATTCCTACTTTACGGACGTATTTTAGAGTATTCTTTTCCCCTATTTTACAGATGTATTTTATTTCTATTTTACAGACTTATTACTATTTGACAGACATATTTTGCTGGTCATTTTCATGGTCAATTTACCTGCCAATTTGCATAAGGGGTGTGGCTTTTAGAAGTTTTGGGAGAGGCCTGAAGTTGATGGTATTTAGCGCAGGCTGCAGGTGGTGTGCAGATCCTGGCGCTTTGAGGGTCTGGGGGGGGGGGGGGTAGGCAGCCGCTGATATTGGGGGCTCAGGTATCTGCGGAGTCGCTGACGATGCCTTTTTTCTTTCCTCAGCTTGTGACGATGGCTACAAACTGGAAAGTGGAGCCTGTGTGAGGTGAGGAGGGGTCATGGGGTCATGGGGGGGAGGGGGGGGGTCTGGGGTGTTCTGTATCATAATAGATGGTGAAAAGGATTTGCCAGAATAAAGCGTAATCATCATATAACCAGTTGAATTCCTCGTCATGATCAAGGTCTCTGCTTTCCCTCAGCCATTGGAACATTTATTTGTCTAGAATAAAAACACTGAGCTATCACTTCTCACAGCTGAGGGTTTGTTACAATTGTGCAAGCAAATATTTTCTGCTGCATTTCTTCCTGATTTTCTCATCTAAAGGGGTATTCCGGGGGTTCTTTTTCTCTCTTTTTATTTTTTTTTTTACGTTCTGAGCCCAAGGGAAAACATAACAGAAAAATCTATATACTCACCTTTCTCACTCCCCTGCTGCCAGCGTCCTCCTGGAGCTGGTCCCATTGCACAGTGCTTGGGGTGGGCGCATGCGGTGCCCGCTCAGCAAATCAGTGGCTAAGCTAATCGGTGGCTAATGCGCGCACTGACCCTTAACGTGTCAGTGGGAGCGGTATACGGAAGAACAGTGGCGGGGGAGCGAGGAAGGTAAGTATTATTATTTTTTTTATTTCCCTTGAGGCTCAGCACATAAAAAAACACAAAAACCTAACAACTCAGAATACCCCTTTAAATTCGATAGGGAAGTCCAAATCTGCAGCGTATCCGCCATGTGTGAACATATCCCGAGGGGGTATTTTTAGACAAGGAGGAGGAGGATATAACTTGTGTTATACCTGATTAAAGGGGTATTCCAGGCAAAACCTTTTTTTATATATATATCAACTGGCTCCGGAAAGTTAAACAGATTTGTAAATTACTTCTATTAAAAAATATTAATCCTTCCAATAGTTATTAGCTTCTGAAGTTTTCTGTCTAACTGCTCAATGATGATGTCCCGTCCCGGGAGCTGTGCATGATGGGAGAATATCCCCATAGGAACTGGACAGCTCCCGGGACGTGACATCATTATTGAGCAGTTAGACAGAAAACAACAACTCAACTTCAGAAGCTAATAACTATTGGAAGGATTAAGATTTTTTAATAGAAGTAATTTACAAATCTGTTTAACTTTCCGGAGTCAGTTGATATATAAAAAAAAAAGTTTTTGCCTGGAATACCCCTTTAATAGCACATAGCGATTTATGATGTTATGTATGTGAGGCATTACTGTAACCCAGTGTTTTGCAACCGGGGTGCCTCCAGCTGTTGCAAAACTACAACTCCCAGCATGCCCGGACAGCCTTCGGCTGTCCGGGCATGCTGGGAGTTGTAGTTTTGCAACAGCTGGAGGCACCCTTATTGGGAAACACTGCTATAGCCAGTCACACTGCTTCCATATAGTTTTGCAGCAGCTGGAGGCACCCTTATTGGGAAACACTGCTATAGCCAGTCACACTGCTTCCATGTAGTTTTGCAACAGCTGGAGGCACCCTTATTGGGAAACACTGCTATAGCCAGTCACACTGCTTCCATGTAGTTTTGCAACAGCTGGAGGCACCCTTATTGGGAAACACTGTTATAGCCAGTCACACTGCTTCCATGAAGACATTTTTGTGGCATAATTAGTTTCTTTAGTTATACCAGGTGCCATAATGTGTTGTAGTAAATTCAGTTTTTTATTTTCCAGGTGTCCCTTTGGTCTTGGAGGATTTAACTGCTCGAATCGTAAGTCTGGCGCCATTGTTTAGATGTCAGGTCATTTAGGGGGGGGATACAATTGGGGGTTTGCCAAGACTTGTATATAATGGCGTTGTTTTACAGTATATTGATGTTATTGTGGGCTATTTAAAGGGGTACTCCGGTGGGGGGAAAAAAAATAAAAAAATTTAATCAACTGGTGCCAGAAAGTTAAACAGATTTGTAAATGACTTCTATTAAAAAATCTTTACCCTTCCAGTACTTTTTAGCAGCTGTATGCTTCAGAGGAAATTCTTTTCTTTTGGAATTTCTTTTTTTTGTCTTGTCCACAGTGCTCTCTCTGCTGACACTCTTTTTATTAGAAAAATACAAAACTTATCAAATACAAAACACAAAGCAAGCTTAACCAGCTATAACATAAATAAGAAATACTCTTGAACCAAAAACAAAACCTCATAAACAAAACCCTGCCTAACCGGCCAGCCCAGCTTTACTGAGATACTAAAATACTAAGATATTAAAGTATGCCCAAAATATCTAATCAAACACTCACACACTTACCGAAAATGAACATAAGAAAAATAAATAAATAAATAAAATAGCACAACTTGGCTTGTCAAAATATAAACATAAAAGTTATCATTATCCGACTAGAACTCAAAACCATCCATACTTGGGAACACGCAACAAGAAAACTAAACAGAAACGTAGCAAGCACACCTCAAAAAAAAAATAAAAAAATAAAAAAAAAATAAAAAAAAAAATTATATTTTTTGTACATATACATACATACAAACAAAAACTATAATAGTAATAATAATAATAATAATCATCAAAATAATCATATCACACATACATTCACTTACAAAACGTCCAAATTAACTGGATCCTCTATCCGGGACTAATGAAAATACCAAAGAAAACATAAAACAGACCAAATAACTGAAATAAACTAAATAAACCACATATCAACACAGCAACTGGTCCGGCTACCATAACGCTGAAACAATATGAAACAATATAGATATAACACAATATAGGTACAAAATTACTAAATATACTATATAAATAAAATATAATATAAACAAAATATATGCACTACAGAAAACCCCTACAAAATCAATAGAAAACCCTAGGAAAAACCCTACACTAAAACTGTACCCTCACCCACACCACCCCTCCTGTACATGGGTCAGAGTCCATACCGTTCTTACAGTTCACAAAGTCCAGTCCTTAACTGACCCATGTCAGGTCCCCCAAAGATGAACACCACCACCCACAAGCACACCCTCCCCACCTAGCACTCCTCCCAACCAACTTATACACAAACTTATACACACTGAACCACAACCCACTTTAGGCCCAAGTTTGGTCGCCTGTAAGCCCTTCATACCATATCAGCTTAAAAACAAAACAAAAAACTAGCGTGCACATGCATCAGCCCACCACCAGGGAGAAGGATGGCAAACCTGATACATTCAAAATAATTTTACACTCTTTCCCTAACTCCCCCTACAATTCTCCCTAATCCTATCCCTTCATTCAAACTAACCCTGTTCTCATCCTATCTCTGTCCCTCTGACACTGTCCCCAACCAAAATAAAGGTACTCTACCCAAAAGATCTAGTACCTAGGGCACATCAAAAGAAAACCCTCTCCACAGGAGAGAAGCCCTACTGGTACCAAGACTGCCATACTCCAAAGACCTGATCTTCCCAAGGTCACCGGTGATGTTCCTACAGACCTCCACCTCAGAGAGGATTTTCTGTTGGGTCGACACTAAGCACCGTGCGTTCCACGTGTAGTACCTAACCACTAAACTGACTAAGAATAAAGTGCCCCGATCTCGGCCACCCAGGTTCCTGAATGCCCCATAAGCCCACTCCTGATAGGTAAGGCCGGCAAGTTGACTCCAGCCGATGGAAGCGCCCACCCTGTTGTAAACTCCTATATTAAAGGGACAATGAAGCAGGAAATGGTCCATGCTTTCCAGCGTGTCCCCACACTCTTCTCGGGGACATCCCCGGTCATCAGAGTTCCTACACTTCAAATTGTCCCTCACATATAGCTTCCCCTGAAAGCAGCGCCAGGCCAAGTCCCAAAACTTCTGGGGGATCCTTTTCATGTTTAAAAGGTACAACCCCACCCTCAGATCCCGACCTGGGCAGTCCCTGAGTGCCAGAGGCTTCTGGAAGTGGGTCAACAGAACCCGTTTGTCAAGGAACTGCCTTGACTGGGTCCTGATCTCCCACACTCCCAGACCCCACCGACGTATCGCCTTCAGAGTCGGGGTAGCGTAAGCCGGAAGATATCCATGGGGCGTACGGAGGTCCTTCACTTGCCCTCCTGTCTCCCATTCCTGGAAGAAAGGCCGAAACCATTCCCTGCAGGAGAGTACCCACGGAGAAGCCCTCTCTGACCAGAGGTTTGAGATGTTAGCTTTCAAGAAGGTGTTGGTTAAGAACACCACAGGGTTTACCATAGATAAACCCCCTAGTCTCCTCGTGCGGTACGTAACCTCCCTCTTGACTAGGTTCATCCTGTTCCCCCATAACAGTTGGAAAAACAGGCTGTAGACCCTAGTGTAGTAAGCCTCTGGCAGGATACATATGCTGCCCAGATAGATAAACAAGGGGAGCAGGTACGATTTGATCAGGTGTACCCTTTCCCTGAGGGTCATAGACCAACCCTTCCACTGGTCCACCTTCTGAGTGGCATCCTGAAGCTTACCATCCCAGTTTTTGGTGGGATAAACATCCTGGCCGAATATGATGCCCAACACTTTTGCTGACTCTTGGGGCCCTGGAAGGGTGTCCGGGAGATCAAACGTGGGATCTCCCCCTCCCAGCCAGAGACTCTCACACTTATCCCGGTTGATCTTAGACCCGGATGCCTCCGAGTAGCGGTCCACTTCCGACATCACCACATCGACCTCCTCTCGCGAGGACACGAAAATGGTGACATCGTCAGCGTACGCCACCACTCTCTGGGCGACATCCAGCTCTGCCAGGTTCATCCCGACGCCCGCCAACGGCCCACAATCTACCCTCCGGACGAAGGGATCGATTGCGAACACGTATAATAGCGGGCTCAAAGGACAACCCTGACGGACTCCGGACCCCACCTCAAAAGAGCGGCCAGACCAACCGTTCACCAGTGGGAAACTCTCTGCCCCTGCATACAAGATCTTAAGCCAATTCACAAAAGTACTCGGTAAGCCATATCTCAGGAGGACGGACCAGAGGTACTCGTGGTTCACCCGATCAAACGCTTTGGCCTGATCCAGGGACAGCAAGTACCCCTTCCAGAAACCCGCACTACTCCTCTCCACTGCCTCCCTGACACTAAGGACCGCACTTAAGGTGCTTCGGCCTGGAACAGAGCAGTGCTGAGCTCCTGAAAGGAGCCGGGGTGCAAACTTCACCAGCCGATTAAACAGTATCTTGGCCAGAAGCTTCCTGTCCGTATTGAGAAGAGCTATGGGCCTCCAATTCTCAATACGGCTGGGATCTTTACCCTTTGATAGAAGAATCAGGGCTGACCTCCTCATTGACTTCGGCAGAGTGCCCGAGGAGAGACACTCATTGAATACCTCAGTCAAGAGGGGAGCTAAAGACTCCTTAAAGGTCCTGTACCACTCGGATGTTAAGCCATCCGGACCCGGCGACTTCTTAGGGGCGAGCCCCTCGATCGCCAGTCTCACTTCCTCTTCCCTGATTCCTTCTGCCAAAACATCAAGAGAGGGGTCTACCCCTGGCTCAGGAATGGTTTCAGCCAGGAAAGCCGACATCTTGTCTCGATCTAGATCCTTCCTCCCCAAGAGGTGCGAGTAGAAGGATCTGACGACCTCCAAGATCCCTGATCTGGACCGATTCAGAGATCCCGTACTATCAATCAGTCCTGAAATGACTTTACTACTCACTGACATCTTACAGTTTCTGTAAGGGTCGGGCGAGCGGTACTTCCCGAAATCCCTCTCAAAAACCAAAGATGCGTGCCTATCGTACTGACACCTCATCAGCAAGGATTTCACTCTGGAGATATCCTCTCGGCTACCTCCAGTCGAGACGAGAAGCTCGAGTTTCCTCCTCAGACCCTGATACAGGCGATACCTGTTCAGGGACCTGAGGCTCGAGAGCTGGCGGAAGAACCCCGCAACCCGCTTCTTGAATATCTCCCACCACTCTGACTTACTACTACATAGGCCCAGTAAAGGTACCTGACTCTGAAGAAAATCCTCAAAGGACTGTCTTATCTCCGCTTCCTCCAGGAGGGACGAATTCAGCTTCCAATAACCTTTTCCCATCCAGGGGGTTTCTGAAACATTCAGGGAAAACAAAATCATACAGTGGTCGGAGAACTCCACCTCAACCACGGACACTGCGGAAGAGACGGCTTCCTCCTTTAAATAAAACCTATCTATCCTAGACCTGCGACTACCTTGATGATAGGTGAAACCCGTGTGGCCTGAGGGGCTCCGGATGTGGGCGTCCTCTAGGCGAGCTTCTCTAGCTATGCTAATCAGTGCCACACTATCGCAAGTCAGCGGACCATTGGAGCCTCTCCTATCTTGGGACCTCGTGACATTATTGAAGTCCCCTCCAAAGATCACTTGCCGACTCGTAAAAAGAAAGGGCTTAATCCTCATAAAGAGATCTTTACGGCCCCGCTTAGTTTGTGGGGCGTAGATGTTAATGAGCCGGAGCTCTTGTCCCTTCATGAAGACATCTAAGATCAGGCACCTCCCCATTTCTAACTCAATAACCCGTCTGCATTCAACAGGAGCGGTAAAAAGGACCGCCACCCCACTATACGGCTCAGCCGCAAGAGACCAGTGGGAGGGACCGCGCCTCCACTCTCTTCTGGCTTTTACCAGGGAGGCTAAATCTGACAACCTGGTCTCTTGCAGATACAAAATGTCGGCTTCAACACGGCCGAGAAAATCAAAGGCTGCGAATCTAGCCGTATCAGACTTTATGCTGGCACAGTTAATAGATGCCAGTGTCAGTGGGGTGAGTGCCGCCATCCTGGGTGATTGAGTTAGATGGCCTCACCCTTTAAACCTTCTTCCTCTCCTTCCCTCCACCCCCATCTGAATCGGAGGAAGACCCTTTGCCTCTTTTTAAACTCAGGGATATATCCATCCCAGGATCTTTACCTCCAGCATCTGGTGTTACCTCTCCCCCTGAGGAAACTGCCCCAGAGGAAGGAGGCTCGGCACCTCCTGGAGGCCGCACTGCCTCCGGACCCTCGAGAAGAGGAGGGGAGATGGTATCCCCAAGGGCCTCATATCGATTTGAAAGGACGATCAGAGGTTCAGAGACTGAGTTGTTCCTTCTATGGTCTGAGGCTACAACTGAAGAGGAGGACGGCGCTGCCTTACTCTTACCCTTCTTCCTCCTCTTCTTCTTTTCCTGGCCACCATTTACTGTCTGCCCCTCCTTCTCCTCCTCATCCACAGTTTCGGATTCAGAGGCATGACTGGAGGAAGGAGCATCTTGACATTCTTCTCTACGCAGTCTCCCTATCTCCTCATCCAGTTCGGCCCCACCCAAAGCCTCAGAGTTATTCTGACCTCCTTCTGAGCCAGTGTCTGGAGTGGGACCCCGAGCTACCCCTGGCACCTGGGCATTCTCAAGGGCCCTCTCCAACCTGCGCTTCTCCTCTCGCCTCCGCATAGAGGGGGTCTTATGTTTTTCCTTCACTGGCTTTGGTGCCCCCTCTCCTCCACTAGTCCCCTCCCCCGCTGGGGCAACCGTTAGGCTCTCCCCAGCTGGGGCGGTCACAGCGTTGGAGAACGAGCGTGGACACCGGCTGAACGGGTGACCTAAGTCACCACACAAGTTACACCGAATCTGCCCACAGGTGGCCGCCAGATGACCCACCCCACAGCAGAGGGCGCATATCTGCTGAGTGCAGTTGGCACTAAAGTGGTTTGGGTCACCACACCTGTGACACAGCCTCGGCTGCCCCTGGTAGAAGATCTGAATCCTGTCGCGTCCCAGAAAGGCGGCCGAAGGGATGTGGGTGACCGTGTTCCCTGAACGCCTGAGACGAACGGAAAACGTCCAGGCCCCAGACCATATATTGTGCTCGTCAAAGTTCTTCCGGGGGACGTCCATCACCTCCCCGTACCTGCCCAGCCAGGTCATAATGTCATAACAAGAAAGTGACTCGTTACGGGTCAAAACGGTCACTTTCTTTACCATACTCTGGCGAGATACCGCTTTTACAGCGAAATCTCGCCATCCGGGCTCGTTTTTCATCAGCTCATAATTAGACCAAAAGAGATCTAGTCCTTCCGGCCTAACAAAGCTGACGTCAAACTCGGAGGAGCCGAAGGGGTGAATCAGGGCAAAGATGTCCCCAGCCCTGAAACCCATCTGGAAAAGAAGCTCCACCACCTTGCCCCTTTGGGGGCACGCATCTTCGCCTTTCCAGACCAAACGGGCCACATTCCTGCGACCTACCTCCTGCCCGTGTGTCTGGAGGGACCATACGGTCTCCCCATTCCTCTCTCGGAACGCTCCCAGACCATGTCTCTCCACCCAAAAAGACAGGTCCATCTCCTTTCCCTCTACCTGGAGCGTCCTTTCTCCTCTCTTTAGTGCCTCCAGGAGACGCCGTTGCAACTGACCTTCACCAGATGCAGGAGGTAAAGATCCTACTGAACCCCCAGCCGCCACACTTGCATAACTCCTGACGACCGGGGGGGCAGCCGGACCAGACACCGTCCCTACATCCCCGCCTAGGCCACCTGTACTGCCACAAAAGCCACTCTTATTCCTACCATCCACACCACTACTACTACTACTCTCATTCACACAACTACTCCTCCCATCTGCACCACTACCACTCCTCTCATTTACACCACTACCACCTCTCCTATTCACTCCACTATCACCACTCTTAATCACTCCACTACCACTCCTCCCATCTGCACCACTACCACTCCTCTCATTCACTCCACTATCACCACTCTCATTCACACCACTACCACTCCTCCCATCTGCACCACTACCACTCCTCCCATCTGCACCACTACCACTCCTCCCATCTGCACCACTACCACTCCTCCCATCTGCACCACTACCACTCCTCCCATCTGCACCACTACCACTCCTCCCATCTGCACCACTACCACTCCTCCCATCTACACCACTACCACTCCTCTCATTCACTCCACTATCACCACTCTCATTCACACCACTACCACTCCTCCCATCTGCACCACTACCACTCCTCCCATCTGCACCACTACCACTGCCACATACACCCCTCTCATCCACAGCACTACCACTCCCATCTTTCACACACCTTGTATTAACATTGCTTTTATTGACAGTATTTTTGGGATCAGCAGCTGCTTCACCCACTACCTCTGGGCTGGCCTGGACATGCTTTAGCTTGGCCTTTTTGTACATTCTCAGGTCGCCGGCGGCTGCCATTGTCGGCGACGCTGACTCCTCCTCCATTCGAGATGTCACCGCCGACATCACCTCCCGAAGCTGAGGCTGCCCCTCCAGGCGCACCTCCACCACTCCTCCTGCCACTGATGTGCAGGGACTCCCCTCTCTCACAGGGGAGATCCCTGCAGTGCCTGCGCCACACACTGTGCCCAACCGCACAGGCTCAGCAGCAGGTTCTGACACCTTGACGCTCCCCCCCCCTCTCAGGGGAGTGCCCCGCAGCACCGACACTACTAGCAGCGCCCAGGGGACCGCCCCCCAAGCAGAAGATCTCACCACACACCTCAGACGCCTGGACACTCCCCCCCCTCTCAGGGAAGTGCCCCGCAGGGCTAGTAACATTGCCCACAATACTCAGGGAACCGCTCCCCTTGCAAACTGCCGCATAACTATTGCCCACTATTAGCCTGTCCTGCTCTTCCCTACCAGCAGGACGCGTGACTGTAGCACCCGCGGCCATGTTGGATGCAGCACTGTACCCCCCGTGCTGGTCCCGTTCCACAGCAGAAGCGGGATCTGGCAGGGTGGGGGGCCCAGCAGCCTGAACCAACTTTTCAGGTGGCCCAGACTGCTGGATAGGAGAGAAAACAAACTTTATCTGCTCCTCAGCCTTTTTCTTCTTCTTCTTCTTCCTCTTCCTCTCCTCAGGGCCCAGGTCCTGGCCAAAACTGAAATTTTCCAGACGGGTGGGTGACTCCTGCATCACTATGGCCCGCAGGAGCCCCCCACAGACCAGTCCACTGTCACCGCCATCATTACTGTCACTTTCCTCAGAGGTGGCTGGTAGGGCGACTTGGGCAGGGTTGATGTAATCCGCACTCGGGGTGACAGAGGTCTTAGGGGTACACGGGGTATCACACACATCCCCCTCACTCTCATCACCCTCACTGCCGCCATCTCCCTCACCACCTTCCTCCATCTTCTCCTCCGTGACACACAAGCACTCTTCCTCCCCCTGACTATCCTCTTCCTCCTTCACAGGGGTCCGCATGGTTTTATAGCGGTCTTCATTCTTTAATTTTTCTTTAAACATGCCCGCTCCCTCTACAATCAGCATTCGGGCTCTCACCACCTCCTGCTCCTCTGCCTTCAGCTCACACACCCTGGCAGCAAACTTAGCCCTCATAGCCTTGGCAGAGTTATCTGTTTGGTAGCGAGCAAATTTCAGGTCTTCCCTTATGATTTTCAGCTTTTTCCCCAGCTGCTCATATTCTACAAGATTTGCCTGCATGCGGGAACCGAAAGTAGCTAGCGACTCCCTGGGACCCTTCACCCCCCATTGCTGGGGTTCCATAGTATCAGACACAGTCCCCGAAGACATAACCATAAGCTTCTTACCGGACGCCTTGCGGTTTCCAGCGAAGGACGGGGGAGTGGGCTCCACATTACTGCGGAGCCTGCTGGATCTTCTCACCCTGTCCTTGGAATCGGCCGTAGCTCTCTCACTCCCACCCCCCTCCGGCCTAGTTCGAGGGGTGGAAGTCTGGGGCTCCATAGCAGGAGGCTCTCCCAAGGAAGCTGCCACCCTCCTGGGGAAAAGGCTGTAGGAAACACTGCTTCAATCCTCTCTCTCTGGAAGTCAGACACACCCAACAGCTGCTGTGTTCCACAGGAAGTGCTCTCTGCTGACACCTCTGTCCATGTCAGGAACTGTCCAGAGCAGCATAAGGTTTGCAATGGGGATTTTCTCCTGCTCTGGACAGTTCCTGAAACGGGCATCAGGTGTCAGCAGAGAGCACTGTGGACAAGACTAAAAAAAGAAACTCAAAAAGAAAAGAATTTCCTACGTAGCATCCAGCTGCTAAAAAGTACTGGAAGGATTACATTTTTTTTTTAATTGAAGTAATTTATAAATCTGTTCAACTTTCTGGCACCAGTTGATTTAAAAAAAAAAAATTCCCACCGGAGTACCCCTTTAAATAGCCCACAATAACACCAGGTGATTTAAAATAAAATGTTTTCCACCGGAGTACCCCTTTAAGAGCTCTATATTGAAATATTTATGCTATCAGGCAGTGTTCCCCCTACCTGGTGTTCCGTAGGCTTTGGTTGTCAGGGCATGATGGACACCCACAGGTTGCCGTACACTGCTATAGGCTGTATATTGATATTACACATAGCATGTTGTACATGGATATATATATCTGCAGTGATATATTGGAGGGTGTTGTTACTTACGCTCCGCGCTGCCTCCGTTACTCATATATGAGGAGTGTCAGGCTGGGTCGAGGGGGACAGTGCGAGGTCAGTGTGGATTCTGGGTCCCTGGAGGGAGGGTGGGATCCTGCAGCTGACAGGAAAAGAATATTTACTATGAGAGAAGACAAGGTCTGGAAGACCATTACCTCACCCCGTGATCAGCCAGGACGAGGTCATACATTATACATGGGATTGGTTGTATGTTGTCTGCAGTGCAAGGCGGTCACCAGGGTGTAACATGGAGACTCTGAGCAGAATCGGGTCTGTCCAAAACCATATTGTCAGTTCCTGCCGCAAGGGTGACACACGGTGGACGCTCTGTGTAATGACAGGAGACCTTACACACAATGCAAACCGTACTATGGCCGACATTTATCATTGTCTTAAGACAGTTGACAGTTTTTTGCACTTTTTTTTTTGCACCTTTTGGTTTACACATTTCTGCTAATTTTGAGTTGCACTGATTTTGACAATACGCATGATATGGAAGGGATTTATCAACTGCGCCTTTTTGTGAAAAGGCGCAAAAAAGGCGCAAAGCCACTGAAAAGTCTCTAAAACTACACCAGCCACAGACTTAGCTTAGCTTTTTTGTGAAGAGAGAAATTTCAGAAAATGTGACCTGCACAAAATTTATCAAATGCTCTGTGAACGTTTAATAAATTTGGCGTTCCTACATATTACCAGCACACACAAAAAAGGTGTAGAAAAATACTTCACTTACACCTACAATGATAAAGGCTTCACTTACACCTACAATGATAAATGCTTCACTTACACCTACAATGATAAATGCTTCACTTACACCTACAATGATAAATGCTTCACTTACACCTACAATGATAAATGCTTCACTTACACCTACAATGATAAATGCTTCACTTACACCTACAATGATAAATGCTTCACTGACACCTACAATGATAAATGCTTCACTTACACCTACAATGATAAATGCTTCACTTACACCTACAATGATAAATGCTTCACTTACACCTACAATGATAAATGCTTCACTTACACCTACAATGATAAATGCTTCACTTACACCTATAATGATAAATGCTTCACTTACACCTACAATGATAAATGCTTCACTTACACCTACAATGATAAATACATCACTTACACCTACAATGATAAATGCTTCACTTACACCTACAATGATAAATGCTTCACTTACACCTACAATGATAAATGCTTCCCTTACACCTACAATGATAAATGCTTCCCTTACACCTACAATGATAAATGCTTCCCTTACACTTACAATGATAAATGCTTCACTTACACCTACAATGATAAATGCTTCACTTACACCTACAATGATAAATGCTTCACTTACACCTACAATGATAAATGCTTCACTTACACCTACAATGATAAATGCTTCACTTACACCTACAATGATAAATGCTTCACTTACACCTACAATGATAAATGCTTCACTTACACCTACAATGATAAATGCTTCACTTACACCTACAATGATAAATACATCACTTACACCTACAATGATAAATGCTTCACTTACACCTACAATGATAAATGCTTCACTTACACCAGTGATCGGCAAGCTGCGGCTCGCGAGCTACATGCGGCTCTTCACACACTTTAATGCAGCTCCATGGTGGAGCGGGAGATGTCAGCTGTCCCGCTCCACCACTCCGTCACCTTTCACACACGCTCCGGGCTGCGACTGCTCCGTTCTTGAAGTGTCAGTAACAGCCGCAGGGACGCCATCCACGGCAGGCCGGCGCGATGACATCACATTATCGCACCGGCACCCGGAAATCACATCCCCGCGGCTGTTACTGACACTTCAAGAACGGAGCAGCCGCAGCCCGCAGCGTGTGAGAAAGGTGACGGGTGTGAGAAGGGGGGAAGCAAATAAGTGAGGGGCACATGTCAGGGGGGGCATTATATATGAGGGGCACATGGCAGAGGGGCATTATATGTGGGGGCAAATGACAGGACCCCCCCCCTCCCCGTCATGTGCCCATATAATGCCCCCCTGTCATGTGCCCCTTATATATAATGCCCTCTGTCCTGTGCCCCTCAGATATAATGCCCCATGTCCTGTGCCCCTCGCATATAATGCACCCTGAGGGGCACATGATAGGGGGGCATTATATGTGAGGGGCACATGACAGGGGGCATTATATGTGAGGGGCACATGTCAGGGGGGCATTATATTGTGAGGGGCACAGGACATGGGGTATTAGATATAAGGGGCACATGTCAGGGGGGCATTATATATGAGGGGCACATGGCAGGGGGGCATTATATGTCGGGGCAAATGACAGGACCCCCCCCCTGTCATGTGCCCATATAATGCCCCCCTGTCATGTGCCCCTTATATATAATGCCCTCTGTCCTGTGCCCCTCAGATATAATGCCCCATGTCCTGTTCCCCTCGCATATAATGCACCCTGAGGGGCACATGACAGGGGGGCATTATATGTGAGGGGCACATGTCAGGGGGGCATTATATCTGAGGGTCACAGGACATGGGGTATTATATATAAGGGGCACATGTCAGGGGGGCATCATATATGAGGGGCACATGGCAGGGGGACATTATATGTGGGGGCAAATGACAGGACCCCCCCCGTCATGTGCCCATATAATGCCCCCCTGTCATGTGCCCCTTATATATAATGCCCCCCTGACATGTGACGCTCACTTATAATGCCCCCTGTCATGTGCCCCTCAATAAAAACTTATTGAAACTAAAAACATTGTACCATTCTATGTATTTTCGGTTTTAAAAATGTGGCTCTTAAAATAAATTCCAATCGTGGTTTTGGCGAGATTTGGCTCACTTGAAAAAAAAGGTTGCCCACCCCTGACTTACACCTACAATGATAAATGCTTCACTTACACCTACAATGATAAATGCTTCACTTACACCTACAATGATAAATGCTTCACTTACACCTACAATGATAAATGCTTCACTTACACCTACAATGATAAATGCTTCACTTACACCTACAATGATAAATGATTCACTTACACCTACAATGATAAATGCTTCACTTACACCTACAATGATAAATGCCGGCCTATGTATCCTCCACATTACATCATCTATATAAATATATGCCCCCTGTCCTTAATATACATAAACACTCCCTTTCCTCTATATGCAAATATACACTTTTGGGGGACATTTATCATTGGCTTTACACCACTTCAATGTTCTAAATGTCCATGCAAATTTTGCGCAATTTTCGGTAGAACATCTTTCAAAGTTGTCTACTGTTTGGTGCACCGTACACCACTTTTTGCAGTGGAGCTGTATTTATTATGTGCGCAAATTAAATTTATGAGTGTTGTTTTTGCGCAAATCTACACCACCTAAA
This sequence comes from Hyla sarda, assembly GCF_029499605.1. Taxonomy (NCBI): domain Eukaryota; kingdom Metazoa; phylum Chordata; class Amphibia; order Anura; family Hylidae; genus Hyla; species Hyla sarda. Next base: position 12,291,411 of record NC_079196.1, on the reverse strand, counting down.
AGGACACGTACAAAAGTGTCAGATGCTGGAGCACAAAGCTTAAACCTAGCTCTGCAGCTCACTGGTTTTTATAATTGTGCAACATTTTTCAAGTCCTGTGCGCCTTCTTGGTAAATTTTGAGCAACTGTACAAACAATACACCAAGCAAACAGGGGTAAAATCTCTTCTACCTTACACCAACATTGATAAATGTCCCCTATATACAGTGGGGCAAAAAAGTTTTTAAAAAGTATGTGCAAGTTCCCCCACTTAAAAAGATGAGAGAGGCTGTAATTCTCGTCATAGGTTATAACCTCAACTATGAGAGACAGAATGAGAAAAAAAATCCATAAAATCACATTGTCTGATTCTTAAAGAATTTATTTGCAAATTATAGTGGAAAATAAGTATTTGGTCACCTACAAACAAGCAAGATTTCTGGCTCTCACAGACTTGTTACTTCTTCTATAAGAGTCTACTCTGTCCTCCACTCATTACCTGTATTAATGGCTCCTGTTTGAACTTGTTATCAGTATAAAAGACACCTGTCCACAACCTCAAACAGTCACACTCCAAACTCCACTATGGCCAAGACCAAAGAGCTGTTGAAGGACACCAGAAACAAAATTGTAGACCTGCACCAGGCTGGGAAGACTGAATCTGCAACAGGCAAGCAGCTTGGTGTGAAGAAATCAACTGTGGGAGCAATTATTAGAAAATGGAAGACATGCAAGACCAATGATAATCTGGGGCTCCATGCTAGATCTCACCCCATGGTGTCAAAATGATCACAAGAACGGTGAGAAAAAATCCCAGAACCACACGGGGGACCTAGTGAATGACCTACAAAGAGCTGGGACCAAAGTAACAAAGGCTACCATCAGTAACACACTATGCCGCCAGGGACTCAAATCATGCAGTGTCAGGCGTGTCCCCCTGCTTAAGCCAGTACATGTCCGGGCCCGTCTGAAGTTTGCTAGAGAGCATTTGGATGATCCAGAAGAGGACTGAGAAAATGTCATATGGTCAGATAAAACCAAAGTAGAACTTTTTGGTAAAAACTCAATTCGTTATGTTTGGAGGAGAAAGAATGCTGAGTTGCATCCAAAGAACACCATACCTACTGTGACAAAACATGGGGGTGGAAACATCATGCTTTGGGGCTGTTATTCAGCAAAGGACCAGGACGACTGATCTGTGTAAAGTAAAGAATGAATGGGGCAATGTATCGTGAGATTTTGAGTGAAAATCTCCTTCCGTCAGCAAGGGCATTGAAGAAGAAACGTGGCTGGGTCTTTCAGCATGACAATGATCCAAAACACACCGCCCGGGCAATGAAGAAGTGGCTTTGTAAGAAGCATTTGTAAGAAGCATTCAAGGTCCTGGAGTGGCCTAGCCAGTCTCCAGATCTCAATCCCATAGAAAAACTTTGGAGGGAGTTGAAAGTCCGTGTTGCCCAGCGACAGCCCCAAAACATCACTGCTCTAGAGGAGATCTGCATGGAGGAATGGGCCAAAATACCAGCAACAGTGTGTGAGAACCTTGTGAAGACAGAAAACATGTGACCTCTGTCATTGCCAACAAAGGGGATATAACAAAGTATTGAGATGAACTTTTGTTATTGACCAAATACTTATTTTCCACCATAATTTGCAAATAAATTCTTTAATAATCGGACAATGTGATTTTATGGATATTTTTTCTCATTCTGTCTCATAGTTGAGGTTATAACCTATAATGATAATTACAGCCTCATCTTTATAAGGGGGAGAACTTGTACAATTGGGGGCTGACTAAATACTTTTTTGCTCCACTGTACATATGTGCTTTTTGTCCCCTATATATATATACTATATGCAAATATAAAATGGTCCCATATACACACATGCTCTGTCCTAAATATAAATATATAGATGGATAGATTAATGAATGAATATATATGTATATATATATACTTGGCTCATTCTCCATACAAATACTGTATACAACTTGTGATAAATATATATGGCCCCTCTTCCCTATATTTGTATGTGAAGTGACAATGTATTCTCCTCTTGTTTCCCCGCAGCGTACCAGCTGATCACTGTGATCATAGCGGCTGCCGGCGGTGGACTCCTCCTCATCCTGGTCGTTGCTCTGACGGTGACTTGTTGCAGGTCAGTGCTCCATCCTGATCCGCAGGAAATCTGCAGAATTTACTAATGTCAACTCGACTTTTTTTGTCGGGTTGTGCGACCAAATTTGTGTTGCATAGCCCATGCAACACAAATTTGGTCACAGAACCCGACAAAATATATCATCACTCCGAGTGTTTTTTAAATCCGTCAAAATGGGCGTGGTTATCACAAAAAGGGGTGTGTTCCTGACAAAAAAGAAAAAACACTCGGAGTATGATGAAAAACTCACAGGAAAACCTATGAAATTTTCTTCACTAAAACCTGACAGCTCTGAGCTGAGGGAAATTACTCAACACCGAGTGAATCCTACCCCTATCATGGAACAGGGTCTGTTCCATGTTGGGGGTAGTAGTACAGGGGCTAAGGGGTTGATCACATCGGGTCTCACTTCTGAGACCCGATCCAATCAAAAGTTATTAATCAGGGGAGCGGGCGGCATGGTCCACTCCCCAGCGATGTATGATGTATTTCACTTTCATTTTCAAATTCCCCGCCGGGATCCCTGAATGGCCGGTACTGAAGAGCCAATCAGGGATCCCGGCGGGGTTCTCAAATAGAAGGGGATGGGGAAAGATATTTAGAATCGCTGGGGGGAATGTATATGTCCCCACAGCTTCTATATATCTTGCCCCCTGCTTCGCTATATGTCTTGTCCCCCGCACAGCGCTATCATATGCCCCCCGCAGCGCATGTGTATATATATATATGCCCCCCGCACAGCGCTATCATATGCCCCCCCGCAGCGCATGTGTATATATATATATATATATATATGCCCCCCCACACAGCGCTATCATATACCCCCCGCAGCGCATGTGTATATATATATGCCCCCCGCACAGCGCTATCATATACCCCCCGCAGCGCATGTGTATATATATATATGCCCCCTCGCACAGCGCTATCATTTACCCCCCGCAGCGCATGTGTATATATGCCCCCCGCACAGCGCTATCATATACCCCCCGCAGTGCATGTGTATATATGCCCCCACACAGCGATATCATATATCCACCGCAGCGCATGTGTATATATATATATATATACCCCCCGCACAGCGCTATCATATATCCACCGCAGCGCATGTGTATATATATATATACCCCCCCGCACAGCGCTATCATATACCCCCCGCAGCGCATGTAGATATATATTATATATGCTCCCAGCACAGCGCATCTATATACGTATGCCTCTGAAGCGCTATCAGTGACTAATGCTTGTCAGTGAGGCATATGTGTATAGAAGTGAAGTGGGGAGCAGACATATAGCGTTATCTGATCCCCACTTCTATACACAATCACCACAGCTGCCCCATCACCTCCCCCATCCCCGGTGTTATAATTACCTGTTCCCGGGGTCCGAGCTTCTTCTGGCTCCAGTGTCACTGTTCGCACTGACAGTGACGTCATGTTGGGGACGTCACTCGCCACTGCGCAGCATGCAGCGCACAGCAACAGCGCCGAAGCCAGAAGGATCGCGGACCCCGGGAACAGGTAATTATACACGGGGATGGGGGAGGCGATGGGGCAGCTGTGGTGATTGTGTATAGAAGTGGGGACCAGATAACGCTATATGTCTGCTCCCCACTTCACTTCTATACACATATGGCTCTGAGTCACTGACAAGCATTAGTCATTAATAGCGCTTCAGAGGCATATGTGTATAGATGCGTGGGGGGCATATATAATATATATCTACATGCGCTGCTGGGTGCATATGATTGCGCTGTGCAGGGGGCATATATACAATTTACCTCGCGACACAATTTCCAACCCGTGCGATACAAAATGTTTTCCCGTGCGACACAAAATGTTTTCCCGTGCGACACAAAATGTTTTCCCGTGCGACACAAAATGTTTTCCCGTGCGACACAAAATGTTTTCCCGTGCGACACAAAATGTTTTCCCGTGCGACACATTAGTAAATCAGGGAGTAAATCAAGAAGCACTCAGAGATAAACCTGACACTCTTAGTAAATGACGGCCAATGACTTTTTTTCTGCAGACTATTGCTCCCTAACGCTTGATACCTTTCCCCAGTAACCCCAGTGGGATGAGCTGAGACTCATCAAAATAATAATTTGATAATTCCTTAATTTTTCAGGAAGAGCAAACATGACATCAGTAAACTCATTTTCAAGAGCGGAGATTTCCAGATGTCTCCTTACGCTGAATATCCAAAAACGCAACGCTCATCGGAATGGGGGCGAGAGACGATTGAGATGCAAGAGAACGGCAGCACCAAGAACCTGCTGCAAATGACAGACGTCTACTATTCTGTGAGTCCACAGCCATCCATGTACAGAGAGGGGGTCACATGACCAGCGCCGGATTATCAGAGACGTTACAGATTAGTGACCAATTAGATTAGTGTGGAACCTACAACGCTGCAGGAAGCTGATTGGCTGCTGTGAGCGACATCTCCACCTGTTGTTATATCAGTAATGCTAAACAGTCTCAATGTCATTTATCTATCTAAATGATTAAAAGGCACCAGGGTGGCCAAAAAAAGTGTTTATTTATTTATTTATTTAAGTTAAAAAAAAAAAAGTTTTTATATTTGGTATATATACACCATACATATATACCCCCAATGAAAATTCAGATCACCCCTTTTCCCATTTTTCAAATAAATAAAATGTAAAAAAACAAAAAACAAAACATATTTATAATTGTTCAAACTACTAAATTATGACATTTCTGTGAATGAAGACAAAATTGCAGATTTTTGGCCACATCCCATCCCAGAAAAGATGAATAAAAAGTAATGAAAAAGTCAAAACCCGCAGTGAAAACTACAGATCACTGCGCAAAAATTCAGCCTTCAAACAGCCCCTTAGGTGGAAAAATCAAAAAGTGATGCAGAACACGGCGATGCACAGATTTTGTTTTTTTAAGTTTGTTATTTATTTATTTTTTAATTAAAATGAAACAAAAATTATCCAAATTTGGGAACCTTGGAATTGTCCCGATAAAATAAAATAAATTTAGCCTTTAAGTTTTACTGTACAGTGAACTGCGAAAAAAATTATTGCCCCACAAAAATTGCGCAGTTTCATTTTGTTTTTCAATTTGGCCTTACAAATAATAATTTTTCTGGCTTTGTAATACTATATATAAATAAATATATTTCCATGTATCTGTTTCCCAACCTGTGGCTCTCCAGCTGTTTCAAAACTACAACTCCCATCATGATGGGAGTCAGTGATTTGCCACAGGTTGGAGAACACTGATCTATATAATGATCAGCGTTGTTGCAAAACTACGACTCCCATTATGCCCAGAAAGGGTTCAGCTTCCAGGGCACGATGGGATTTGTAGTTTTGCTACAGCTAGAGAGCCACAGGTTGGAGAAAACTGCTTTAAAGGAGTACTCCGGTGGAAAACATTTTTTTTTAAATCAACTGGTGCCAGAAAGTTAAACAGATTTGTAAATTACTTCTATTAAAAAATCTTTACCCTTCCAGTACTTTTTAGCAGCTGTATGCTACAGAGGAAATTCTTTTCTTTTTTAATTTCTTATTTGTCTTGTCCACAGTGCTCTCTGCTGACACCTGATGCCCGTATCAGGAACTGTCCAGAGCAGGAGAAAATCCCCATGTTGCTCTGGACAGTTCCTGATACGGACAGAGGTGTCAGCAGAGAGCACTGTGGGCAAGACAAAAGAAGATAACAAAAGAAAAGAATTTCCTCTGTAGCATACAGCTGTTAAAAAGTACTGGAAGGGTAAAAAAATGTTTTAATAGAAGTCATTTACAAATCTGTTTAACTTTCTGGCACCAGTTGATTTAAAAAAAATAAAAAAATCCACTGGAGTACCCCTTTAATATACTGATCCCTGGTTGCTAGTCCCTTCTCTTTGCCGCAAAACTATGACTCCCATCATGATGAGAGTCGTAATTTTGTGACAGCTTGAGAGCCACAGGTTAGAGAACACTTATGTAAATAATGACCGGTACATTTGCAAAACTACGACTCCCATCATGCCCAGACAGCCTTCAGCTTTCAGGGCACGATGGGAGTTGTAGTTTTGCGACAGCTAGAGAGCCACCGTTTGGAGAAAACTGCCTTATGTAATGACTATCCTGGCCACTGGTTGCTCGTCCCTCCTCATTGTCACAGAACTACTACTCCCAATGCAAAATGGTTTCTAAATTGCCCTATGGTAAAAAAAAAAAAAAAATTTTAAACTGTGGTTTTTCCGCTGTTGCAAAACTACAACTCCCACCATGATGGGAATTGTAGTTTTGCAACAGCTGGAAAGTCACCGGTTGGAGAACTCTGCCTTATATAATGATAGGTATGGCCGCAGGTTGCTTGTCCCTTCTGGATGTCGCAAAACTACAACTCCCATCATGTCCTAATAGCCAAAGGTTGTCAGGGCATGATGGGAGTTGTAGTTTTTCAACATCTAGAAGGGGCAAGCAACCCACGGCCATACAGATCAATGCTTGTCACTTCTTGATGTCGCAAAACTACAACACCCATCATGATCATCATGGCCACTGGTCTCTCTTTCCTCCTTTATGTATATTTTTAGTTTTTTACAATTATTTATGTATATTTTTTTAGTATTTTACAATTATATATGTATATTTAAACTTTTACAATTATATATGTATACTTTAACTTTTTTACAATTATATATGTACCGTATATTTTAACTTTTACAATTATGTATGTATATTTTTAGTTTTTTATAATTATTTATGTATATTTTTACTTTTTTACAATTATATATGTATATTTTAACTTTTTTACAATTATGTATGTATATTTTTAGTTTTTTACAATTATTTATGTATATTTTTACTTTTTTACAATTATATATGTATATCTTTACTTTTTTTTTTTTACAATTATTTATGTATATTTTTTAGTATTTTACAATTATATGTATATTTTTACTTTTTTACAATTATTTATGTATATTTTTAGTTTTTTACTATTATTTATGTATTTTTTTTAGCATTTTACAATTATATATGTATATTTATACTTTTTTTTTACAATTATATATGTATATTTTTACAATTATATATGTATATTTTTACTTTTTTACAATTATGTATGTATATTTTTAGTTTTTTACAATTATATATGTATAATTTCTCTTTTTTTTTACAATTATTTACGATATGTATTTTTTTTGTTTTTTACAATTATATATGTATATTTTTACTTTTTTACAATTATGTATGTTGATTTTTATTTTTTACTATTATTTGTGTTTTTTGTTTTTTACAATTATATATGTATATTTTTACTTTTACAATTATTTATGTATAATTTTAGTTTTTTACAATTATGTTTGTATATTTTTAATTTTTTACAATTATGTATTTTTTTTTTTTTACTATTATATATGTATATTTTTTGTTTTTTTACAATTATGTTTGTATATTTTTAGCTTTTTACAATTATCTTCTCTTTTTTTTTTGTCTCTATTTATAGCCCGGAATGAGGAACTCAGAGATCGAAAGGAACGGACTTTACCCTTACAGCGGTCTTCCGGGATCCCGCCACTCATGTATCTACCCCGGACAGTACAACCCATCGTTTATCAATGAGGAGAACAGGCGGAGAGACTACTTCTAGAATAGTATGAAGGATCACAGGGTACATAGCCCGACACCCCCCTCAATCACGACTCACCGCCATCTTAACCCCACCCGTAACGTTAACAGCAGCAGATATTATTGTTATCTCTGTATCCTGCTGTAATATTAGGATCGGCGGCCAGGACCAAAATCCAATATGGAGGCTGTGGCTGGTCTGCACCTCACACCCTGCGATCAATCGTATCCAATAATTTATTGACTGTGGACAAAGAATGTGATTGAAGCTGCTGACCGTGAGGCCGCGATACACCGACGCAAGAAATACAACGGAAAAAAATGTCCCGGACAAGAAGGGACGTATCTGATCTGACCGGTCGCTCGGTTACAGCGAGTCTCATCATCCCTCAAGGGCTTGAATTACAATGTAGCAATATAATATGAAGGCAGCGGAGGCTCGGGGTTCACTGTGGCCTCCGTCTCCTGTACTCTGGACGCGGCGTGCAATGGGCCTTCCCTGCTATGACGGAAGGGAACGGTTGGGGGGTTTACAGACTGGACCCTCCATTGTGCTGGGAAGGGGGAGCAGCTCATTTGCACTTTTTGTTGGTGTCATTTTGTTGAAGCATTTTTATTTTCTGTTACAAGATCCTCACACTCCTGAGGTGCCCCCTGTGTCCATTCTACTAGACCCGCGCCGGGTGCCATTATCTTCTGTGCCGGTCTTGTATATCCACTACTATGCAGGGGCAGAAAACACTACAATACTTACAGTGCACCCCCACTACTGAGTATGAGGCGTAATCTCCATATTATGTGTGTAGCTTTATAAACACCTCCAGAGCTGCACTCACTATTCTGCTGGTACATCAGGTATTATCCTCCAGTCACCTCCAGAGCTGCACTCACTATTCTGCTATTACATCAGGTATTATCCTCCGGTGACCTCAAGATCTGCACTCACTATTCTGCTGTTGCATCATGTTTTATCTTCCAATCATCTCCAGATCTGCACTCACTATTCTGCTGTTACATCAGGTATTATCCTCCGGTCATCTCCAGAGCTGCACTCACTATTCTGCTGTTGCATCATGTCTTATCTTCCAGTCACCTCCAGAGCTGCACTCACTATTCTGCTGTTGCATCGTGTCTTATCCTCCAGTCACCTCCAGAGCTGCACTCACTATTCTGCTGTTACATCATGTCTTATCCTCCAGTCACCTCCAGAGCTGCACTCACTATTCTGCTGTTGCATCGTGTCTTATCCTCCAGTCACCTCCAGAGCTGCACTCACTATTCTGCTGTTGCATCATGTCTTATCCTCCAGTCACCTCCAGAGCTGCACTCACTATTCTGCTGTTACATCATGTCTTATCCTCCAGTCACCTCCAGAGCTGCACTCACTATTCTGCTGTTACATCATGTCTTATCCTCCAGTCACCTCCAGAGCTGCACTCACTATTCTGCTGTTACATCATGTCTAATCCTCCAGTCACCTCCAGAGCTGCAGTCACTATTCTGCTGTTACATCATATCTTATCCTCCATGCACCTCCAGAGCTGCACTCACTATTCTGCTGTTACATGATGTTTTGTTCTCCAGTCACCACCAGAGCTTCTGTTACATCATGTTTTCATCTCATCCTGAGTTGTATACTATAAACTATGCTGCAATGAAGCACAGATCTCGACTCCCTGCACAGATGAGGATCAGATTGATGGGTCCCTATAGGTAACAGAAGGATAAGACATGATGTTACAGCAGAATAGTAAATGCTGCTCTGGATGTGACTAGAGTATAATGCATAATGTAGCAGCAAAACGTTATCTTTACATGTGACTAGATCATAAAACAAGATGTAACAGCATTTTAAATGCAGCTCTGGATGTGACTGGAGCACAGTACATGATGTCACAATTCTGGGTGTAAGGTATAATAATAATAATTATACTTTATGTAGAAGCATATATGTGTATTCTGCTTTGAATGTTAATAGAGCATAATACAAGATGTAACAGCATTGTGAGCTCTGGATGTGACTGGAGCATAGTACATGATGTCACAGCTCTGGATGTGACTGGAGCATAGTAAATGATGTCACAGCTCTGGACATGACTGGAGCATAGTACATGATGTCACAGCTCTGGATGTGACTGGAGCATAGTACATGATGTTACAGCTCTGGACATGACTGGAGCATAGTACATGATGTTACAGCTCTGGACATGACTGGAGCATAGTACATGATGTTACAGCTCTGGATGTGATTGGAGCATAGTACATTATGTCACAGCTCTGGAGGTGAGTGGAGCATAGTACATGATATCACAGCTCTGGATGTGATTGGAGCATAGTACATGATGTCACAGCTCTGGATGTGATTGGAGCATAGTACATGATGTCACAGCTCTGGATGTGACTGGAGCATAGTACATGATGTCACAGCTCTGGATGTGATTGGAGCATACATAGTACATGATGTCACAGCTCTGGATGTGATTGGAGCATAGTACATGATGTCACAGCTCTGGATGTGACTGGAGCATAGTACATGATGTCACAGCTCTGGATGTGATTGGAGCATAGTACATGATGTCACAGCTCTGGATGTGATTGGAGCATACATAGTACATGATGTCACAGCTCTGGATGTGATTGGAGCATAGTACATGATGTCACAGCTCTGGATGTGACTGGAGCATAGTACGTGATGTCACAGCTCTGGATGTGACTGGAGCATAGTACATGATGTCACAGCTCTGGATGTGACTGGAGCATAGTACGTGATGTCACAGCTCTGGATGTGATTGGAGCATAGTACATGATGTCACAGCTCTGGATGTGACTGGAGCATAGTACATGATGTCACAGCTCTGGATGTGATTGGAGCACATTTAATTGATAGATTTGGCCAGAATGATTGATAATTCTTGCACTAATGATGTGGGAGCTCATGCAGATGTAGCAGAATCATTTCTATAACCAGGACGTGACCCCTTCTGATCTGGGGTTTGCTCAGTACATGTTTTAGGGGTTCAGATTGGTCCCAGTCCCTCCCCCAAACCCCTGGAATGGGAGAGGGGGGTTATTTAATATATTTAATTTGACATTTTTATTTTTTTTACACAAGTTGCAAACTAATCACATGACCTACGCCACGCCGCCAAGCCACTAATAACATTCCACTTATTTTATACCGTATATACATATCCTTCAAAAAGCCACTTAGTATCCTTGCACTTCTGCTTTTTTACGATATGGTCAGGTGACCTCTGTATCCACATCTGTGACCAGTTAAAGACACTGTATTAGCCCCTCCCACGGCACCGCCCATGAGGGGCCGCGCTACCTGTATAAAGTGTTGATTCACATCGTCTGCTGAACTTAAATTTGTCAGTTTGTAGACTTTAAGATTTTTTTAGTTTTTTGTACTGCGTGATGGCGTCTGGCGTTCTAGTCAGCCGCAAAACCGATTAATAAATTTGGATGTGATTATTTTTGGCACCCCATTTTGCTCTCATTTTTGTTGGTAAAATTAATCAAATCAGATGGGGGGGGGGGGGAGGAGGATGGACATGCATCTGCACAAGCAAAAATATTCTGTGTCGCTCTCTATGGGGAGGGTGCGGTACTGCAGCCTCGGGGAGCTCACAGAGAAATGACTGGAATTAAAACAGTGTGCCTCCAGCTGGAGGTTGTAGTTTTGCAACAGCTGGAGGCACATTGTTTTAGTTTTGCAACAGCTGGAGGCACACTGTATGGAAAACACTGGCTTAAAGGGGAACTCCGGTGGAAAACTTTTTTTTTTTAAATCAACTGGTGCCAGAAAGTTAAACAGATTTGTACTTATTAGCGGCTGTATACTACAGAGGAAATGCTTTTCTTTTTGGATTTCTCTTCTGTCACGACCACCAGTTGATTTAAAAAAAAAAAAGTTTTCCACCTGAGTACCCCTTTGTGTTACTTGCAGTTATATGAGACTGCAGCAGCACATAGCTGTTTTTTATAGACCGCAGCAGCACAGAGGCAGCAATTATATCACACCGCAGCAGTTATATCACACCGCAGCAGTCATATCACACCGCAGCAGCACAAAGGGAGCAGTTATATCACACCGCAGCAGCAACACAAAGGGAGCAGTTATATCACACCGCAGCAGTTATATCACACCGCAGCAGTCATATCACACAGCAGCAGCACAAAGGGAGCAGTTATATCACACCGCAGCAGCAACACAAAGGGAGCAGTTATATCACACCGCAGCAGTTATATCACACCGCAGCAGCAGCACAAAGGGAGCAGTTATAGCACACCGCAGCAGCAGCACAAAGGGAGCAGTTATAGCACACCGCAGCATTTATATCACACCGCAGCAGTTATATCACACCGCAGCAGCACAGAGGCAGCAGTTATATCACACCGCAGCATTTATATTACACCGCAGCAGTTATATTACACCGCAGCATTTATATCACACCGCAGCAGTTATATCACACCGCAGCAGTCATATCACACCGCAGCAGCAGCACAAAGGGAGCAGTTATATCACACCGCAGCAGTTATATCACACCGCAGCAGCAGCACAAAGGGAGCATTTATATCACACCGCAACAGTTATATCACACCGCAGCAGTCATATCACACCGCAGCAGCAGCACAAAGGGAGCAGTTATATCACACCGCAGCAGTTATATCACACCGCAGCAGTTATATCACACCGCAGCAGCAGCTCAAAGGGAGCATTTATATCACACCGCAGCAGTTATTTCACACCGCAGTAGCAGCACAGAGGCAGCATTTATGTCACACCGCAGCAGCAGCACATAGGCAGCAGTTATATCACACCGCAGCATTTATATCACACCGCAGCATTTATATAACACGGCAGCAGCAGCAGCATAGAGGCAGCAGTTACAACACACCGCAGCATTTATATTACACCGCAGCAGTTATATCACACCGCAGCCTTTATATCACACCGCAGCAGCAGCACAGAGGCAGCATTTATATCACACCACAGCATTTATATCACACTGCAGCATTTATATCACACAGCAGCACCAGCAGCACAGAGGCAACAGTTACATCACACCGCAGCATTTATATTACACCGCAGCAGTTATATCACACCGCAGCATTTATATCACACCGCAGCAATTATATCACACCACAGCATTTATATCACACTGCAGCATTTATATCACACCGCAGCATTTATATCACACCGCAGCAGTTATATCACACCGCAGCATTTATATCACACCGCAGCAGTTATATCACACCGCAGCAGTTATATCACACCGCAGCATTTATATCACACCGCAGCTTTCAGTTGCTGATAGATGTATCAGATTGGAGCAGCACCAGTGGTTTGATCACACCGCAGCATTTATATCACACCGCAGCATTTATATCACACCGCAGCTTTCAGTTGCTGATAGATGTATCGGATTGGAGCAGCACCAGTGGTTTGATCACACCGCAGCAGCAGTTATATAAAATTGGCACAGCAGGGTTATTGTATCTGACGGCAGCAAATGATGTATCACAAGGGTTAATGATATGTTCAGGAGCCTTGTGGTCAGTCACAGGTTATCTCTGCCTGTACAAGGAACTTCCTGGTATAATCGAAAATGTGTATGTTCTGTGCCCAGAAGAGGAAGGCAGCATTAAAAATGACTCAGAATATTATCTTCTATAAATGACATTTTATTATTATTTTATAATGTTCTGCTACTTCCTTGTGGAATTTGTGTCTAGGATGTTCAAGATCTCTGGTTTCTGTCAGTGAACGTCAAATGGGTATGGAAGGGGACAGAGAGGTCTGAAGAGGGACAGAGTTGTCTAGAGGGTACAGAGGAGTCTGAGGGGGGGAAAGAGGAGTCTGGAGGGAACAGAAGGCTCCAAAGGGATATTAGAGATGTCTGGAGGGGGAACAGAGGAGTCTAGGGGGATAGAGATGTCTGAAAAAAGGAGACAGAGGAGTCTGGAGGAGGGGGACAGAGAAGTCTGGAGGGGAACAGAGTGGTCTGAAGAGAAAACGGGTCTGGAGAGGGATAGAGGAGTCTAGAGAAGGGAGACAGAGAAGTCTGGGGGGAACAGAGTGGTCTGAAGAGAAAACAGGTCTGGAGAGGGATAGAGGAGTCTAGAGGAGGGGGACAGAGAAGTCTGGAGGGGAACAGAGTGGTCTGAAGAGAAAACGGGTCTGGAGAGGGATAGAGGAGTCTAGAGGAGGGGACAGAGAAGTCTGGAGGGGAACAGTGTGGTCTGAAGAGAAAACAGGTCTGGAGAGGGATAGAGGAGTCTGGAGGAGGGGGACAGAGAAGTCTGGAGGGGAACAGAGTGGTCTGAAGAGAAAACAGGTCTGGAGAGGGATAGAGGAGTCTGGTGGAGGGGGACAGATGAGTTTAGAGGAGGGACAGAAGAGTCTGGAGGGGAACAGAGTGGTCTGGGAGGGGGATAGAGGAGTCTGGAGGGCACACAGAAGTCTAGAGAAGGCAAAGAGGAGTCTTGAGGAAGAAGACAGAGGGGTCTGGAGGAGGGGCAAAGTGGTCTAGAAAGAGGGCAGAGGAGTCTGAAGGGCACAGAAGAGTCTAGAGAAGGAAGAGAGAGAGTTTGAAGAGGCACTGATGTCTCTGGTGAGGACAAAGGGGTCTACAGGAACTGAAAAGTGTGGAAGGGATAGAGGTATCTAAAAAATAAAGAGGGGCCTGGAGAGGACAGAATGGTCTGGGGGAGGAGGGGACATAAGGCTACATGGGGACAGAGTAGTCTACTGGAGGGGACAGAAGTGTCTGGAGGGTCAGAGTCTGACTTAAGACC